>NW_010192017.1:0-7450 GCF_000695765.1 Mesitornis unicolor
CAGGTCACCTCGTCACAAAAGGAGATAAGATACTGTGTACTAGTTCACAGTAAGCCAGAACTGCAAGCTGACAAATGTTATTTCAGATTTCATGGTATCTGGGGTTTCCCTTAAACATCTGTCTTCTGCAGTAATGGTGTAAACATCTCAGAACATTCTAGTTTGAAATTTACAGATAAGCTTAAAAGAAATTGAATGCCATCAATTTTGGGGGAAAAACACACAAGAAATAAAACAACAGCATGATACACCCACACCTTCAGGCATTTATTTGAGTTCTTCTATTAAGGGAAACTCCTGGCTTTTTAGCAGCCAATCTCATTTTGCAGAAATTTTGAGCTGGCTGCATAGTCAATTCAAGCAGAAGTATTCAAGAAAAAGATCTTTCAGATACTTTAGTAGATGTTTTTTATTAGATGAATAATGGATTGTGGAAATTCATAACAAACAATACAATATATGTGTATATGTAAATTATATATATATATGTACATATTTATACACACATTTGTATGTGCCTATGCCTATGTACAGACATAAAAGTTTATATGCATTTATATACATACATGCAGAATGCAGTTTATTATTCTATTATTTATAATAATAATATACTATTTCTAGAAAACATTCTCTATCTTGCACATGGCATTGCTGAACCTCATGCTGTTCACATCAACCCACTTAAGCCTGTCAAGGTCCCTCTGGATGGCATCACTTCCCTCTAGCCTACCAGCTGCACCACTCAGCTTGGTGCCATCTGCAAACTTGCTGAGGTTCCACACAATCCCACTGTGTCATTGACAATGACACTAAATAGTATTAGGCTCAATACAGAACTTTCAGGGACACTCGTTACTGGTTTTCACACAGGCATTGAGTCATTAGCTGTAACTCTTTGGACATGGCCACCCAATCAGTTCCTTAACCATCAGATCCGTAGCTCTCCAATATAGCAGCAAGAATGTTGTGTGGGACCATGCCAAAGGCTTTACAGAAGCCCAGGTAGAAGACATCCATAGTTCTTCCCTTGTCCACTGATGCAGACATTCCATCACAGAAGGCCACCAAGATACACAGGCATGATTTGCCCTTGGCAAATCCAAGCTGGCTCTGCCTAATCACTTCCTTGTCTTCCGTATATTTTGACACAGCTTCCAAGAGGATCTGTTCCATTATCTTACAGGCTGAGAGAGTTGGGTTTGTTCAGCGTGGAGAAGAGAAGGCTCCACAGAGATCTTCCAGTACCTGAAGGGTGCTTACAAGAAAGCTGGGGAGGGCCTGTTTACAAGGGTGCATAGCAATAGGAGAAGGGACAATGGTTTTAAACTAGAGCAAGGTAGATTTAGATTAGACATCAGGAAGAAGTTCCTCACTAGGAGGGCAGTGAAACACTGGAACAGGTTGCCTGGTAAGATGGAGGAGGCCCCACCCCTGGAGATAATTCAAGGTCAGGCTTGATGGGGCTCTGAGCAACCTGATCTAGTAACATTGTCCCTGCTGACTGCAGAGGAGTTGGACTGGATGACCTTTAAAGGTCCCTTCCAACCCAATGCACTCTATGATTCTACAATCTTACCAGGCATGGAGGTGAGGCTGACTGGTTGTTAATTCCCAGGGTCTTCCTTCTTACACATTTTAATTTGCAGAAGAAGGCTAAGAAATAAGTGCCTGTGGGATTACTGCTAAATGATACATGAAATGGAACCATTTCTGCTGCTCCCTGGACATACAGAAATACTACCCAACACATACACCAACCTTTGTGTAGGAAAGGGAACAATTTTTTGCAAACGTGCTTATTCCCAGGTGTGATCAAACTATACATTCTGCAGATAATTTCTAGGCTGCTGGGGACAAGGTCTACAGATTCAGAAAAGGCTATTTCCATTGCACTTGGCAGTCAGGTACTTGAATCAAACTAACAATGTAAGAATCAGTCCCTCCTATCTGAGCAGCCACTTTCTTTAGATCTTTCATAACAAAATCATTCTGAGGTTATTTTCTGAAGATCTGACAAGGACTTAAAACTGCAGCTTGAAATATACTACCTCTGCTGCTAGAGCAAAAAACATACTTCCTTTTATCTGCTGCATTACAGGATTCTTACCAGACTTACCTAAACAGAAACTGATACAAATTTCACATTAAAACTCTGTGAGAGACTAATACTATTGTCAACACACTCTGACCTGCAGTCTACAGTGTTTGAGTCCCATGGCAGCTTTGCTTGGAGGGTAGTTACACAGTCCCCTTGCTGTTCTCTGGTGGCTATTTCATTAGATGTGCTCCTGCACAAGTACAGTCTAGTAGAGGATGTATGATGATGTATGTATGCCTATGACATTTGATGCCATTACAGAGTGAAGCATAACATTCGTTTATACAGATACATAGTGGGATAAGACCCACCATAGAAAATACTATCAAGAAGCTAAAACACAGCAGGGCCATTTCCGATAAAACCTCTCCTCCAGGAAGGTCAGTATCCACTAGAAAGAAGGAAACTTTCTTCCTGTTTCTGTCATCTTAGTAAAGGAGGCTTAACAGCAGTACCATCATCCTGAAACATATGCAAACATAGTTACTTAAAAGCATATGCAAATAGGTATAGAAGGAAAGAAAAAAAGTATTTCAGTATCTCAAGGCTGACTTTTGCTGAAAGTGAAACAATCCTAGAACAAAATATAAAACTGGCAAGCCATAAAGCATTTACAAAAAAAAAAAAACCAACAAAACCCTGTTTAATCTTGTAATGGAATTCAGTTTTTATCATCAGCTATGTGGGAGCTGAAGCAAGAGATGCAGACAATTACCCAGCACAACTACATTAAAAGCCAAGTATGAGCAGGTAAGAGCACCTTTAACAGTGCTCTATTCCTATAGGATTTTACATTAATGGTTCTGAAGATTCAGCTATCTTGAGTTTATGAGATTCCTGAATATAAGCTATTCTTCAAAAGCTACCTAAAATGTCAATACATTAGTTTTTGTCTATTTGTAACTAGACTACTAAACTGATTTTCCTGAAATTCATCTTCTTTTGATTATCTCATTGAGACTCTTAAGAAATCAAAGACTGCTTATGCAAAGTGTCTAGCAACTTTTTGGATGCAAGGAATAAAGTGCTTTCTTTGGCTTAAATTTATTGTCACCATTGCAACATAACCCTGTCATTATTACAACAAAACAAAAAGCACAGAAGCACAACTTTCAACACTGAACTCTAAACCTTAGCTTGTTGCCTCCCTCCTATTTATGGCATCACCTACCAAATCCAGCATTAATTTGCACAGAGATTTTTTTTATTCTTAAATAGCAGCCTTAGAGCTCCCACACAGCCTAGCCTGCAGAAGAGAAAGCTTCAGTGGTAATCATGTTGCTAGTGCTGTCTGACTCATGCAGCCTTTAACACTGACAGAAAACAGCAATCCAGAGCATGCATTAATGATCAACTTTTTTCCTGTTTCCTACTTTTACCAAGAAACAATGTCAATGAGATACTGGAACTAAAATTTTAAATATAGCTGATTTTTATCTTTTTTAAAATTATTTTCACAGCATGTTCAATCTAGCCATAAAGCAAAAGGTAACCGTAAGGCACTGCCTCCTTAGGAACTGACCTTGCAAGTACTTGTTTGAAAGAGGAACAATTCTGAAAGCATGGTTAAAGATGTATAACCAAGCCGGCTCTAGGAAATTATTTCAAACTCAAGCTCTCTCTTAAAGACAGCTTATCTGCTAAAATAGCAAGACCTGAACAGTCAAAATTGGTCTCAGACTGAAGCCAAAGTAGTGCTTTGCCACTGTGTGTGAGCTTTCCACAGTCCCAATCTGGTAAGTGCTAACTATTGCAACTTACATTAATAATCAGTAGGAATGACTTGCCCACACAAAATGAAGAAGTTAATTTATATTTGACAGGCCATGAAATAAATTTCTTTCCTCCTGTCTGCCTTGGTCTCACTCCAATTAGTAAGCATCTGTCCCAGTCTTGTTTCCAAGAAGGAACCATGTTAATGTTCAGCATTTTATTTATGTTGTGTCTTTTTCTTCTTTTATCTGCAGAGTAAGGCTATTAGCAGCTAGAAACACCACACCAACTTTTTTAAAAACTAAAGAAAACATTTTTTAATATTTTTGTTCCCTGAACAAATTAGGTTATGGTGATAATACCCAGGTTACTTAGGAGGAAAACAAGAGAAGGTTGGCAGCACACCTCTTTTATCCCAGTGCTGCATGTACAAGGCAATAAGAGATTTCAGTGTCACAGTGTATCACAGTTTTCCTCCCTTTCTGCATATATCATGCCTCAATCTAATAAGGTTTTCAGCACAGCAATTCTGTACTAGTCCATTGTGTCTCTCACACAGAAATGCTGCAGTTCTTTCTGACTCTCTCTTTCTTCTCTGGTTTTAAAACCAAGATGCACTGTCACATACTTTCTCTCACCTTGGTATTCCTTCCCCAGCTGCTCCCTCTAACTATATTTGTCTAGGCATCTCCACAGCTCCCAACCTCTGTCACCATCTAGACCCTACTTGCTTTTGTCTACATTATGCTCATTGGCAAAACCTTTTTCTTCCACACTGTCTATTCCGAGAAGGACACTAATGGGTGTACAACGTCCCTACTTTTAGCTCCAGTGCAAATATGGGACACAGTTATTGCAGTCATAACCTGAGGTTAAAAGGACAAACAAATCAGCCAGCAACCAGATATGCAGAAAGCACCATGTTTGTTTATTTAAATTTCCAGCATTTCTGAATTCTGATTTATTTATTTATTTATTTTTCTTTTTAAAGGCTCTTCTTTAATTGAAATGGATTTTTTAGGGGATGGTACAAGAGTCCAGGCCACTGCCAAGTTTCAAATCCCTAGAGCATGTAACATGACTAGAGAATTTCTCATGAAGAAACACTCTGAGATACTTGCCTAACCAGCCAAAATGCATTTCTGTCTGTCCTGGACCTTGGCCACAGCAGAACATTTGTTCTGAAGTCCTCCCAGATGTTGTGCTGGAAAAATTCCATCTAACATGTCACAGTTTGGGGGAAAAAAGCTATGAAAAACTGAATGCAAACTTCAGTTTTTCAGAGAACTACTGCACTCTGACCAACTTAGCTATCAGGGAATTAGACACATACTTCATCGACACAAAGAACTCCCTTCTCAAGTAACATAACTCTCTTCTTTTGAGGACTTTCAACTTCTAATTCAATATCAATATATTTTTAAAGTCAAACAAATCATGCTAAATTGCTTTTCCATCGTACCTCACTGCATCTGTTTGAAAGGCAGACAGTCAACATTTAATGCACATACCACCAAACACCATGTCCTGCTACTCCAGACTGTTCATTTCATCATACCATTTCTGCCTTTGTTTTGAGAGCAGATGATTCAATTTACAATCTCCAATAATACTAACAGAGAGAAAAAAAACCCCCTCTGAATATCTTGTTGAATAGCAGTGAGGCAACTTTTCAGTATGGCTACGTCAGTCACTATTTTTGTAGACTGTTGCCTTTTCTCTTTTAAAAATATTGGAATTATTTGGCTTAGTAGGCTGTGGAAGCAGGAAAGATAAGCCTTAGCAAGTCGACTAAACATTAACAGAGGCACTCTTTTGATACATATCCCATAACTAGATAAGAAGCTTGTCAGTCATGGAATGGACTAATTTTGTAAACTAGAGCAAATGGAGAAACGAAACAGAAATTTGACATTTGCATTTATTTTGCCTTTGTTAGACATTAGTAACTCTAGTAAGGGCATTCTGGAAGCTTGCTACCTAAGAACAAATACTCGAGCTTAGATGGATGGTTTGTCTAAACCTGAATCTTGACCCAGTGCTGGTCAATAACAGATCTGTCTGGAATGTCACAGAAGAGAGCACTTAATTTCTCCTTTTGGAACAGCCTATCAGCTCACAACAACCAGTAGTTCTGGGATCCCTGATCCACAGGTTGCACCTGGATAGAGTTGATTAATGAACAGCACTGGATCCACCCCTCGTTAATTTATCCAATCATTTTGGGAACTCATGCTTTTCGTAACAGATTCGAACTTCACTCAAATCTTCCCTTTCGATAATCCTTGCATCTTCCAAAACTCACCTAAGGTTCTTAACAAAGGTTCTCAGCAGAAAAAAATGATTGTTTTTTCTTTTGAAAGAGTACATGTAAGAAATGAACTCTGACTAACATGCCCTTCTCCTTTCTTAACATGCTGTCAATTTAAGCAGCTAAAGACATGCAGAACTCAAAACCTGACCTGTGATAAAGAAACAATATTACAAAGAAATCTGAGTTTTTATTTACTTCTTACTTATTCAGAATTAACTGAGTCAGGTGATCCTGAAACCATTGCAGTGATTTCCATCACTGATAGCCATCAGAAAGTTAATTTATCTTTCTGCCAAGCAACTATTCCAGCAACACAAGCTGGGTTGCACCCATCCATCTACGTTAAAAATTTGGAATCAAAGGGCCTAACATTACCAAGATCAAAATCAGCTGGGTGGATAATACCTAGGGTAAAGGTAAGGTCCTTTTTGCTTCTGTAAAATACGTAGCATACAGACAGGTTCTCATTAATTCAGAGCATGCAGAAAGATTCGTCCATCTGGAGGTCTTCCGAGACACAAATAGCCACACAGCTCAATTTTTTGGACCAGACTTTCAACTTCTCAGTATTTTAAAAGGTAAGATTACTCAGAAGATCTCAAGAGAGCAATTCCATTCCAACCCTTTCATAATACAGGGGGGAAAAAATGCAGAACAATTCCATGGTAATTGAATTCCATGGAATTGATTCCATGGTAATACATCGCCAAAGAAAAATCAAGATGGACCAAAATACAGACTGTGTGGACAAGCTTGACTCCAAACCCTGATTCAAGGAAGACTGAACATCACAAACTATCAGGTAAAAAGACAAATTTAAATTAAGTCACTGAATTTAAACATAATGAAAGCCACTTTAAAATTCACTTGAAATTGAAGCCTATGCTGTCTAGAATTAATAAAAAAAATAGTAAATTACTATTTGAAAGGGTATATGTTAGTCTTGAAGTTTTAGGATTAGTTAAGCCTCTGGAGGAAGTTCTTGGCTAACCAAATGAAGTTAGAATTGTTTAAGGTGTTCTTTCAAAAGCTGAACCCTTGTTTGCCTCTTTCAGTTGAGAACAGAGTAATTTCTCTCAGTTTAATAGCTCACTCATTCAAAGCTAGGCAATGTAATACAAATTCTAGAAGAAAACAGTCTAATTTTTATAGATTGGAAGAAGAAGACAAAGTGCAAGCGAATCCTAAATCACTAGTTCTACAAATACTGTGTATCTATATAAAAATGTTAATTTCACAACTCCCTCAAATATTTGTTTTCATTTTTCTGATTTTCCTAAGCTCTTTTATTCTCAGCTGGAGAGAGAGAGCAAAAGTTAGTCACA
>NW_010192018.1:0-24242 GCF_000695765.1 Mesitornis unicolor
AAAAGTTATATTTTTATATATATATAACTTAAGAGAAATGCCAGTGGAGGCCCCTTTACACTGCACTGTTGAATTTACTTTCAAAGTTAATGAGCAGGGATTTTTAATGAAGAAACCAGTTTATTGTCATGGCAGCGCACCCCGCGCCCGCCCGGACACCGCTCAGAGCCCCTCTCCCACCGCCACACAAATATTAAGCCACAGTAATTAACTCTCTCAGTCTTCCTAGGAAAACCACCTCGTCCCATCACCAGGTTTATTTCCATTTGTGAACAGGTCGTTGTGTGCCGCTGTGCTGTGTTTTCCTGATTTACGGCCATGTATTTCTAATGAAATAACGCGTCTCTGCTTTAGGTAGATGTCTGTATCTCAAACTAATTCTGCATAGCTGCGAAGTGATGAAATGCTCCATTTAAATCACTGTGGCAAGGCAGAACATGACAAATTGATGCGTAGGAGTTGAATGTTCTTAATTTTCTAATTAGCGCTTTAAAAAAAAATAACCAAAAAAAAAACCAACGAAAAATAAGCTGGCACCAAAAAGCCCAGCAAATTCAAGGCCATCCAACCACCGTACCCAAACCACCCCAAATCTGAGCCCCCTCCCAGCCCCCTTGCACGGTCGCTTTTCTTTCTGGGGGCACATTCAGCCCCCACCGTTCATCTGATATTGAGGACTTCGCATTAAATAGAAGCTTCATGGTCTAAAAGCTAGCAGCTCTCCATGCTGATGTGCTTCTCAGACAGAAATAAAGGAAATATAACCAGAAAAACATCTATCTCCACGTTCATCGTGTCCCCAGATCCCCGCTCCTTTCGGTGCTCACATTTTACTTTCTAATTGCTGCTGCAGAAAGGCGAATTTCCTCACGGTCCAGCTGACGATCCTCACAGCTCGCCGAGTTTCACCAAGCTGCACACGGTGCACGCGTTTTCACCCTGATTTCAATAAAACATAACTCCCAGAGTTTTCTCCTGAAGCAACATCTGCGTTTGCGTTTATTGCAATGCCTTCCCTGCGGGCTCCGCGTTAGCGGCGTCTCCTTCTCCTCGCTCCAGTGACCGAGGCCGAGGCGCAAATGAATCAATGCATTTTGCTCCGCGCCATCTTTTTGATTTAAGAAATTCATTAAGCCCTGTGCCACCCCTCGCCTCAGTCCTTTTTTGACCCATCCCGGTAGCCCCCATCACGTATTTCTGTAATTATTTGCAATGACACCACCGGTAACACGAAGCTCACCCCAAAACCCCTGCACCCCTGTTTGCCTGGGGGGACCAGCAGCCCCCCAGCACCTCCCCTGGGTGATGGAGCAGGGCAGGAGTCCCTGGATGAAGGAAAACCCCAGCCTGAAGCACCAGAAATTAACGCTCACATCAACCTCCCCCCAAAATTGATCTGTCAAGAGCATCACTGGGAAGGATGGGGGCTCGGTGGGAAGGGCAGCACCCCAAACCCCGCTCCCCACAGATCACCTCACTGGAACTGAACATTGGTGGCTTTGGTGTTTTCTGCTGATGCCCCAGCCTGTCCCAGCTGCAGGGGGATGCTCCAGGCCACTCCAGCCACCCATGATGATGGATAACGAAATTAAGCAGCAATTAGGACCGTTCTGACCTCCGGAGGTCACAGCAGATCCTTAAAGCTGCCCAGATACCACCCGGTGCCTGCTGATTTATGAACCCAAACTGGAAGCATCGGGTTAAGGCTGAGGTCCCCTTTCAGCAATCACTCAAATAAATTCTCCCTACCCATCCTTAACAAGGCCTCCACACCACGGCAGCTTGCGTTCAAGCAAAAAAATACCCATTTCTGGTACCGTTTCCACAGAAGAGCAGCAGGGAGGTGTGCGAGGACAGGGACAAGCACAAACCAGAAAGCTCACCGCTCTGTGATGGATGTGATGCACGGAGATGCCACATTTCAGCTGCTTCCATTAGCAAAAACCCTAAATAAATGTTACTTCCATAGATTAGACATCTAATTAGGATTTTTGGAGGCAGTTGTCCTGCCTATCCCCCGCAGCCCTCAGTTCTCCAGTGTTTTGTTAATGAAGGCTCCAAAGGGGCTGAGCCTGGAGCAGAAAGGCCAAGGGAGGGCACGGGCAGCCCCCAGCCCCCAAAAACACCGTGCTCCCCATCTGCACCCACAGCCCTGCAGCGGGGAAACTGAGGCACACAACAGGAAGCGACCTCCGAGAGGCCGTTCCACAGAGCTGGGTGTAATACGGCGGCATTTAAAAGATATCAGTAAAGGTCTGTAGAATTCTTCCCAATCAGGACGTCTGCAACTGAATTAACGCGTTTGAATTCATTCAAGTCTAAAGTTTGTTTCTCTGAGGGCAGATAACCAAACTCTAACTTCAGTTAGTGTTGAAATGTTATGCTTAATATTACTCCATTTGTCAGATATCAAAAGTCGTATTTTTTTCCTCCTGAAACCAAGAACTTTACATTCATATTCAAAACATTACCTATGTATTTCTCTAACCAGCTTCTCCTCAGCCCGTTACTCATAAGCAGCAACCCGAAGCATTAATCACCGGGTGGAATGAATTAGCAGGGTCTTTAGTACCTGGGACTGCCCAGATCGCTCAGTTCAGGACAGGTCCAGAGGCTTTTCACGGAGACTCCTCCCAATTTCCCACCACCACGAATCACCTCCAGTGCACCCATGGCAGCAGTGCTGAATTACAGCCCCATTTCCAGAGCTCTCTGCACTCCCTGGATCTCTTCAGGGAGCATCAAGACATCGCAGCTCCTCCAAAAGCCCCTTAATGGCTCTAGGAATGGAGACTCCACGCAAACACGCTCCTACATGGGGCTGAAAATACAACCACTCTCGTACCTGAACAACCCCTAGAACAGAAACACAAGTGTTTAAAGGAAACAGACCTCAGACAACAGAGTCCAATAGCCAGGAAACCACACATCTCCCCAACCCCAGCACAAACTGCAGGACCCTCTTGCCTTGGGCCATGGCCCTTCATAGCCACGGGCTCCCTCCTGCCCTCCTCGGGCCACTCCCAGGGCCAGGTGGCTTCAATGGGCTGATTCATTAGCCAATTAAGCTAATTAGTGCTTTTTTTTTCCCTGTTGAATGATTCAGAACCATTTGTAAAACCATTCCAAAAATCGCTGGCCAAACCCTGTTTAGAGTTGCAACCCTACAAAAACATTTGATTTCACATTGAAAGCGACGGATGAGCGGCGTTGAAAATCACCCTTCAAAATCCCCCCAGACTCAGACAGGCAATTGCCTTAGCTACAGAAATCAACTACATAAATGTGGAGCTACAAACACATCCATCGGGAGCTCTCCGTGGACATCCCTGCTGTTTCCCAGAGTGCAGGTTTCCAGGGTCAGCGTTCTGGTTCTGTAAATAGGGCTGGGTGACCAAGCTCCTCCTGTGGACATCATCTCTGTGCCTCCGTTCCTCCGCCCAAAACGACATACATCTCTAGTTCCTAACAACATACAATGATAAATAGATTATCAATACATAGATAAATGGATTACCTTCTACGCCTATTCCAGGTGAGTGTTTTAGTAGCATTTAAGGAAAAAATAATGCTCAAGGTTGTTTCTTCCCAATCTGTGTGTGATTTGCACTGTTAATTCCCACCACAGAAGCGGTCTTGTCATGCTCCACACACGGGCTTTGATTTCAAAACCCGACAGAGCAGATAAGCGTTAGTGGAAATAATTGTAGCAACGGCTTCTACTCAAGCATCGTTAACGCAAATGAGGCGTCGTTAGCAGCAAGACACTCGCTTCATTACAATTGTTTAAGACGTAGCAGTGATCATTGTTGGCTCACACACCAAAGTAAAACCCTTTGACATTATTTTGGGTAAGAAGTTTAAAATCTTGCACTGATAGAATCATTAAAGACAGATTAAAAATAAACAGCAAGCAAAGCTTAGAGAATGAAAGAGAACAAACCCTACCACTGTCCCTGTGCCCGTGTGAGTAGATAGACAGAGAGATATCCATCCAAAGTTTAGATATATAGAGATATAGATATATATACACATAGATATATATAGTCATATCCATATATAAGCATCCATCAGAAGAACGGCAGCACGAATCCAAAGGCATCCACATCTCACCAATGCCAAAATCCAGCTGAGGAGGACAAGAAGTAGCCAAAACCCTCCCAGCATCCAACCTTGGGAATCAGCGTCCCCAAACCTTGAGCCCTCCTTTGCTCTCCCCTGGTTTCATTTCCAAATTCCGTATTTATCTTTCTGATTTGAAATGAGCAACATCTTGATTTCACTTGTATTTGAGTTATATGGTGGCCTGAAGTGAAGCTGGAAGAAGAGGCACCAGCACCCGATTTTCTCAGTGCATAACATCTGAAAGAAAAACCTTTATGAATGGGTTCCTTCAAGGCAGAGGTAAAAAATTCACACGAAATTCAATTAAAATAATTTAGCCTAATCTGCCGTTAAACAATTAAGACTTTGCTAAACCGGGGGTAGAATTTACATAAAAATTAAAGTAACCCGCGTGCAGTATTGAGCCATTTCAGAATTGCCAGCCATTTAACGGAATGGTTTGTTATCAGCGTGATTGTTGTGGATTTCTTCAGCGGGAAGGCAATCAGAGCGAGCGCCCCCCGCGCAAACCAATTACGCCATAAAACTCAACTTAATGAACAGGCGCTCTCGTATTTTTGTCGCGTTATTTGCATGTTAATATGAACATGTGCAGTCAATCCCAGAGAGCAACCCGCACGCAGAACTGCAGGATTTCGGGTGCCCGTGCTGCGCGGCACCGATGACTCTCGCAGCGGTTGTGGGGTCACTCGAAGGGGTTCAAAGCCACCACCGGTCCTACATGGGGGGCAGAGCATCCCCTCCCCGTGCACCCCAGCAGGGAGGTGACAAAGGCTGCGGCTTCCAAAAGTTCCCCCTCCATGAGCACTGCGACCGAGTGGAGCCTGTCCTAAGGGGGTCCCCAGTGCCTATGGAAGAGGGAGCGGGAGAGACGGGACCGCTCCATCCCAAAGAGATCTGAGAAATGTATTCAACCACAATGAATCTTTTGTCTTCTAATACATAACCAACTCCAGGAAAAGGTTCTCCTCGTGGTGCTGGATGTGAATCTATAACAACCCTTGGGGCGGGGAGCTGCTGGCTGCCTCCTCGCTCGGTGGTGGAGAATTCATCCTTTCCACTGCAGAAGTCATCAGTATTAAGCAAGACAGGGCCCCTGCTAAATACTTGCATCCCTTGCTGCCCATCTCTGCCCATACACGTGAACCAATTTCCCACTTTAACTCAATTTTAACCACAGAACCTTTACTCTCGTCCATCATCTGTGCCTTTGGAAGGGCGGCTGCAGCGTGGCGAGCGTATTCACACGTGCACGGCACACGTATTCGAGTGCACGGAGGAATAACCGAGCACACATTTGAAACAGTCCAAAAGTCAAGGAAAACCTGACACTGCACCTACTGACAGGGGTGATTCATTGAGCAGCATTCTCGGGGCTTTGTGTCTTGACAGCGCAGTTTATAACACCCTTGGAGGACAGGGAATAGAGCTCATCTACTGTCACAGAAACCGCTAGTTTTTTAAGGATCAATTCAAATGTGTAAGGTGGCTCTAAGCACCAACTCACGTCTATCTTGCTAATTAACAAACTTTCTAATTGGTTGGGGTTGGTTTTGCAGGACCGGAGCCTTCGCCGGTGCAGTTACGCGGTTATCGCTGTGGGACCAGCTCAGATTCACCTGATGAATTGCAACATAAGCACGGCGTTCAGCACCTACAAGCTCAACACTCAGGCGTAAGTTAAATTATTACCAACAAAAAGCACCTGAAATCAGAGAGGGACCAAGACCCCAGGTTGCATGGCTGAATTTTGGATGGAAAGAAGACACCCTCTGTGGGTAAATTTGTATTTTTTGTATTGGAAAAAAAATCTGAACGCTTAACAACCTAGCGGCTGTCAAACACAGTTATTTAACATAAATTAAACAGCAAATTACAAGTGTTAAAGCTGTCTGGTGCAAGCACAGCAGCAATCATCAGTAAATTTTAGGTGGAGAAGGAACCCCAGCGCTCAGGATCTTGTTCCCGCTCTGATTTCGGGTGCCTTTCATCTGCTGCTCTCTGGCTGCTCAGCCGAGTCACCACATTTTCCCGTTGCTTTGATGCAGTTGTAGTTGCCAATAACAGCTGAAGAAGAAAGAGGGATCGTGTGACACGTGAATTTTAATTTTGGTTTTCCTACGAGCTCGCTGCTCACGGCCAGGACCGGCTGCAGCCCTGGTGTCCGTGGCTGTCAACGCTTCCCCACTCACCTGAAGGTCACCCCATGAGCGGCTCCGCTTCCCAAATTGCTCGGAGCCACCCCAGACCTCACCCCACAGCAGCGCTGCTTTGGGATCACGCTCAGCTCTGGCTGCAGCAGCTTCGCTGTGTAACCCACAGGCGCTCTTTGCCTTCACACCAGGCCTGCACCAAGCAGCCACAAGCCCAGGTTCCTCCTCTCCATGGCCCTGGAACACTCATTGCCCTAGGGATGAACGCCAAGGGGATGAGGTCTGGAAGATGCCAGGTACCACAGACACCTTGGAGCAGGGCACGGTTCAACCCAGCATCAGCCGAACACCGCCAAGGTGAAATGCAGGGCAGCGGCACCGCGTGTTCAGCACCTCCTGAAGCCATGGAAGCAAAGGGAATGGGCTTGCCCGTTTCTTAAAAGGCGAAGGAAACCATTTGCCACGGTTCAGCTGAATTCTTCAGCCCAAAGCAGCTGAGAGGAAGGTGCAGAAGGATCAGCTTTGCCTTTTCCTTGCTGGCTTCCAGCATCCTAAACCTCCTGGTTGCTCATAGCTTGGTTAGCAGAGGCCAGGTAGATGGAAATGTCACGTTCTGTGCCCTTGTTTGCCTGAAAAATATGAGTCTCAATGTTTTGGACATTTCTGAAGACAACTTTACTAAAAATGAGTGACCTATATTCTATGAAACACCCCAGCTCTCCCAGGCTTCGCATCAGGGATTTGTGGGGTGAAATCGCGCCAGGTTCAGCCTGCACAATCCCAAAACCCTTGGAGGAAGACAACGCTCAGGTCTCACAGCCAAATGTCCTGCGGGCTCCCTCCGCACCAGTGGCTGGGGTAGCAACTGGTCCAGGTGGGGCTGCCCATAAATCATGGAAATTGGAACACAAACCCATGAAAATTGGGGATATCCAAGCATGGGAGCGATAGGGCAAGCGTTGGTAACACGGAGGGGAGATCTTCACCCATCCCTGCTCCACTTCACTCAGTCCCATCCACACCGGCTTTGCATTCAGGTGGAGCAGCGCAGAGCCCCAAGCCAGTGACAGCCGTTAGTGATGATAAAATAAAATGGATAAACAAAGCAGTGGGGCATTATTCAATCGGGCATTAGCGCTGCAGCGACACAAAACAGGCACCAGGGAGCCGTGCCTATAATCAAATTTTTTGAAGAAGATTGGGGTCAGGATGAAATGAAAGGCCAGACACATTTGATTCTCTCTGCTAGTTAAGAGAATTACATGTTACACAATGGGAGAACTTGGTGACAAATAAAAAGGGGGAATAATTACAGTTATTTTGGAACAATGAGAAATCTGGGAAGAGAAATCTTCCTTTTTTCTCCATTTTAAGCACGAAGTCCGGTTGTTTTCAGCCTAAGTTAACTTCAAACATTTATTTTTCCACGTCTAAGAAGCTTTACTGCCTGGGAACAGAGTGAAAGAAAAAAACCAAACCACAACACAAAACTCCTACTTGTAAGTCATTTCTGTTTGCGAAACAGCGATCACGAGCAGTTAGATCAGTGCGTGAAGTCAATCCGAAATTAACTGGCCAAAACTCTTCGAAATGGATGTCCCTCCTTTCCTAAGAATAACCGCAATTAATATCGGTGCCATCCTGAGTAATGAGAATTAATAACCCGTCCTTTGGAGTCAGGCGCATCCCCCAGGAGGGGAACGGCCGTACCCGGCCCCCGACTGCAGCGGGGGATAACGGGGCTGCTCTGCGCCGGCCCCTCCATCCCCACTGACAGGCGCTCATTGACCCGCACCTCGGGTTCCATCGCCAAAACCCATCACCGTGTTTTGTTACAGCCGGAACACACCGCGCTCCGCCTGGAAGAAAAAAAAAACCCCGGCATTGTGTTTCCCATAATAACTTTTAATTGGATTTTAGCTCTCTGCCTTTTATACTTCATCTTAGGCTTTATTGGGTTTAATTACAAATCCATGCCTGTTTGTTATGTGGCTCCGGTTTGATATTTTGCACTGACAATTACATTTTTATTCAAAGGAGAAAAAAAAAAAACGTATTAGGAAAAAATAGCAAGAGGCAGGCTCATTGTGCGAGCTGATTAATTGAATTCCAGCTTCATGTGCATTTGCGATGAATGATTGCGTGCCAAAAAAATGGCCTGAATATTAGATCAGGGTGCACTTACCCATTCTAATTGGCCTGCACAAAGTGCAAGGCACTGCAATGGTAGCTCAGCTGGGGAATCGCCACAGGAACGGAGGCGCTCGGTGCCCTGATCCTGACGTCTCCTACAACTCTGTTCATGGCACTTTAAAATCCTTCATGCAGAGGAGCGGTGATGCGGATGGTGAAGCTCCAGCGCGCTCATTTGAAGAGATCAAGGGCAAAACATCGCTGCCTCCGCTACGTCCCTTCCTTAAATTTAATTTTAATTATTTCATGACAGTTCTTAGCAAATAAGGTGCCGTGTGTTTCTGCGGGAAAATTGAAAAGTCTTAGAAATCCGAGGCTGCAACTCACTGCCACTAAACCTTTGTGGAAACATTGAGCAAATATGCACAGAGCCAATATGAAAAACTAAAGAACAGTCCCATCATGAGGTGCTGGGTTTTCTTCACATCAGCACAACTTGGTCTCAACATTCTGGTCACGGGAGCAAGGAGCAAAATGACTTTTCCATTTCCCATTTGTGCACCCACCAGGAGCTGCACCCCCAGCTCCATCCTGTGGCAAACGAACGCCTTTGGCTACGTCCTGCAAGTATCGGAGGAGCAGGAACCCTAAAAGTGTGAATAAAGCCATAACCAACAGCAAACACACCCGTGCGGCCGCACAGCCCTTTCCCGCACGCCGAATTTCGCCAAAAAGCTGGCAGTGCCCTCATCCGCGGCTCCGAGGCGATGCTGTGCCGCCGCAGCGCAGCAGGGTCCCGCGGCGCCGCTCGGTGTGACGGGGCACTGCGAAACGCGACCTGACAACGCGGTGGCACAGCCGGTCCCGCTGCAGAACGCGGATCTCCTCACCAGGCGCCACTAAACGCGGTTTGAAGCTGTTCCGTCAGCCCCGCTCTGCTGCGTCGCTTCGCATTAATCTGCGAGGACGGGCACTGCAGACCCGTGCTCAACCGGGACCCGGCGTGGGAACGGAAATGCCGGGTCCTGCTTTTAGAGGCAGGAGCATCGCAATGAGGGAAAATCTGGGGATTTATTACCACAAACCAACACCAAAAAAAAAGGGAAAAATATTATTTCTTGCTGAGCTCTGAAAACCTGCTGGAATAACAAAAAAACGACCCCTCCATTTGTGTGTTTAGCTTTCCTTCCAGAGAGCAAGTTCATTACATCGAGCCTTCATTTCAAATCGATATTCCCAGTTACTCCTTTGGCCTCTGCTTATTGACCACAGCCGTCCTTGCTGCCTCCTTATTCGCAAAACGCAGTGCACCAATAATGACATTTGAGGGGGGAAAAAACCCAATATAATTCATTATTCTCAGCTTCGCAGAGCAAAGCTCGATGAGCAAAGCCAGCCAGATAAACCCAAACCTTTTTCCCCCAGAAAGCTGAGTGTCAAAACCCGGACAGGGATGTTCTACAGATGGGAAGTTTGAAAGCCCTGGCAAGTTTTGATTTTTGTGGGGTTTTGTTGTTTTTATTTCAAGCGTGCTAAACAGCTCTGGAAGGAGAACGCGGTGCCACAAGCACTGACCTAGATCGCAGATAATTTACCATGTAAAAGCTAACCTGTACACTCTGATTAGGCCCGGCCGCCGTGACTGTTTGATTGCCCTGACACCGCGCTTGCACCGCGGCGGCACGGAAACCCCTCAACAAACCCCTCCTGATCCCCGGCGACAGCAGCGGGGAGCGGGGCCCCCCCATTGAGCGCTCAGCGCCTGCGGATTGACAGCAAACGGCCCCGTCCCTCTGCAACCGCTGCGTTCTGCACCAGTCCTCACTGCACAGCTCACGAGCGGATCTGGAGGGGTTTTCTCCCTTTGGGGTACCAGTGAGAGCCATCCCGTTCCTGTAAGATAAAACGTTCTCATCACAGCACCACAACCCAGTTGTAAAACCCATTAATGGAGGGAGATGCAACCACCAAAACGCTCGCTGTGAACCTCTGAGCTGAAGCAGGAGCGCACAGCAGCAAAGGAAACAGAAAACTCCGTTAAATGTGTTTGTAACTTGTGCTGAAATATTCAACCTCTGCTCTGCCCACTCAACATCCACCACTTTTCTCTGCCCTTGGCCTGCCCTAAAACCAGCTCCGACCCTCGGCTTCCCATGGTTCACAACCTGGACATCCCATAGCCAAGCGCTGCTTTTCTGTCACCAGCACCTGGAACATCAGCTTTTTGCAGCTGGTGCTGGGGAAGTTGCCCAATTCATTTTTTCAGACCCAAACAGCAGCACTGCAAAGGAAATGACACCTCAGATCTGCATTTTACTGTGCCCGAGGGGTCGGTACGGGCCAGGCAAAGCAAAGCAACAAGTGCCTAAATGGTTTTTCATGCAGGATGGCTTCAAAGGATTTTCCTGAATGCTTTCAAGCCCTCAGACAAATTTCAACAGCTTTTGTGCCTCAGCACATGTATTCCACAAGAAATAATATAATGGATGAGTGTTGGATGTTGCCATCAGCAGAAGAGTAAGAACAGCCCATCCATGGGTTAACGTACAGGACACTGACTGTGCCCAAGGAAACCTGAGGGAAAGCTGGAACCAGCTCCTGCAGAACTGAAGGGGGTTTTTATATCGCGACGGAGCAGAGCAAAGAGCGCCCGTTTCCAGACAGGCTGCATCGTTCGTCCCCTGTCAGTGCCAGGACACACGGACACCACAACGAGGGGAGCAGGGGCTGAGCAAGGAGAGATGCTGATGATCAGACAGGCAACGGGACACTTTGAGGTCACATCCTCATTTCTATTCAGCAGCGGCTTCCAGTTTCAGCCTCAGGACCAACTGTTATTTTCCCTCCTATAATTTCCCCAAATGTCCTTGCACCGAGCAGAAGTGACCCCGGTTCGTGCCTGTCCCTGATAAATTGCTGTCAACCAAGGGGTTGTGCCCCACAGAGGCTGCATTAGGGGAGGTTGTGCCCCCACCACCCCCAGCCCCGCACTTCCCACCTGTGCCTCGACAGCATCCCCAGAGCAGCACCATGACCAGGCAAAGCACTTCATCATATAAAAATATATCCCTGGAAAACAACCACCCCTGTGCTTAAACATCATAATAAAACGGATGCGTCCAACGGTAATTTCAGCAGTTTCAAGGAACAAAACATTGAAGTGCTTGAAATAGTTTTGCCTTTACCATCAGTCAGTCCCAGCTCAACCAGGCGAGCTTCTCAGGGATAAAGGGTGAAGGAGCAAGGTCAGATTTAGGGAACAGCTGGACCCAATGGCAGCTGTAAGCAACTCAAAACAGGGACAGAAAACACCATCATTGGGGTCCTCATTAGAGCCCATCTCCCTGCTCACCACCCCCTCTGCACCCGCAGGGGCTGTGACCAGCAGGGATGGCTCAGCATCCTGATGGTCTCAGCATCCTGACCAGCATCTCAGCATCCCGACCATCACCTCAGCATCCCGACCATCACCTCAGCATCCTGATGGTCTCAGCATCCCGACCATCACCTCAGCAACCTGACCATCACCTCAGCATCCCGACCATCACCTCAGCATCCCGACCATCACCTCAGCATCCCGACGGTCTCAGCATCCCTGGCTGAGCAATTCGCACAGTGCAGCGCCCCAGCCACCAATGTTTGGTGCAGCATTAGATGGAGCAGATGCTAAAACTCTACCATGCTGGAGAAAAATTATGCATTTTAACCTTTCCTGCATTGTTTTTTACCCACAACTTGTCCTCAGTCCTGTTACATTCTGAGGTCCTGCATGGAGGTCTAGAACATGCTAATAAATGCACATTTTGGAGAAAAACTAAACTGGGTAAAAAATAATTGTTTGTGAGCATTAATCAGGGAGCCTCATACCAGATGTATGAAGAAACATAAGCATTTTTGGGAAGTGACTCTATTGATTAGAATAGGAAAAAAATACCCTAAAATTTTGGGACTACAGGCACAGAAGCTGAGATGTGGTCCAGAAATAAAGATGGGCTCTGCACTCAATCAACATTTTCTGACCAGGCCAACAAGCTGTGCAAAGGAGCTGGGATTTGTTAAGAGTGACTGAGAGCTGAGAGGCAGCAGGAGGGGAAAATGGAGGAGAAAAAGCAAAATAAAATGAGGTTCAAGTGGAAAAGAGCATCTCAGCTGGAGAGCGCCTTTCCAGCCCAGGGAAGGGGTGGGAGAGGAAATGGGTTGGTTCCGGGAAGCTTAAAATGATCAGATTAAACCCTGCGAGATGAAGCAAGGCCCTTCACTAATACCCATGTGTTTTTCACATACAAAGGCAGTGGATGCTTAATTTGGGTGAGGGTGACGGGGCCAGGCTGGTCACCCCCGCACCCCGCAGTCGCGGTCTGAACCGCAAACCGGGTGCCATCTCCATAAATACATTTCCAAGAGAACCACGTGTGTCACCGCCAGCGCAGGAAAACAAAGAACACAGTGACCCAACTGAGACATTAATGGGCTATCTAATACCGTGATGCTGCTGAAAGCGTCTCTCTGCTTTTGCTAACGGCTAATGGTGCGGCCTGGAACAGCCCGGCTCAGCTGCACCGCCAAGGTTGCGCGGCCGCGGTTCTTGCCGTCGTTAGGTGGTGTGGGAAGGCAATAACTGAGTGGTTTCATGCCGTGGTGTCCTCGAGGGCTTTGCCTCGACCTTATCATTCGGGTGAGTCCCGAGCAGATTGCTGAGATCATGAGAGACGCAGTTGTCATCCACACGGGGACAAACACTGAGCCAAGCTGAGCAGGGAGCCTGCTTCTTCAATGAAAGAAACTGTAAACTGCAGAACTTTCAAAGCTGCTGGCTGAACTGCAACCATGCTATGAAAAACAGGAACCTCCAAATCAACTGTCTGCTTTAGGAGCGTGACTGTGTGTACGCCGCTGTTTCCCTCCTCACAGCAATGATTTTCCTGCTACAGAAACACAGAAATGGGTGAATATCACAGAATCACAGAATGGCTCGGTTGGAAAAGCCCTCTGAGATCATCACGTCCAACCGCTCCTGTCTACCCCCTAAACCATATCCCTAAGTACCTCGTCTACCCGCTCTTTAAACACATCCAGGGATGGTGACTCCACCACCTCCCTGGGCAGCCTGGTCCAGCTTCTGACGACCCTCTCAGTAAAGAACTTCCTCCTTATCTCTGACCTGAACCTCCCTTGGCACAGCTTGGTGCCGTTTCCCCTTGTTCTATCCCCCATCACCTGGGAGAAGAGACCAGACACCTTCCTCAGGGCTAACAATCATTGTAAAACCTGCCCAGGGGGTGCACCAAGGGTGATTTACCATCATTTCCTCTGTAACACGGATGCATTGAGCGATATCCCCGTTGTCCGGGTGCCTCAGGCCCTGCAGGGCAGCAGAGGCCGATGGCGCTGGGGATGATGGAGGTGTCAGGGCAGTGCCAGGCAGGATCACTGGAAAACACTTTTCCCACTACACCATTTCCCAGATGTGCTTTGGCCTTTTCCAGCATGGCAGAATAACGTCTGTCCTCTGGAATTTGCACTGTTATTTGCCTTAGTAAAAAGCAAAAATACCCACTTCAAGAGAAAAAGCATGCATGACCTGGGACTAACTCCTGCTGCTTTATGTGGGAGGAAATGAGGTGCCTAATTTCCAGATGCTCTTGAAAACCCCACTACGATTCCTTTACATCGCTGATAAGAGACACTTTGAAAGTCAGATAGTGTTTGTTTTTTAAACAAAACCAATGTGGATTTAATGATAGAGTCTATCAGCCTCTCCTCGCATTCTTGATCTCGAGATAAAAACGCTAGCAGGTATTGCAACTGTCAATTTGGTTCCCAAAATACATCCTTATCTTCTTCTCTATGCAGTAAAGCATTCATCACTTTTTCCCTGTTCCAGAGTGTCAGCACTTGTGTACCAGCCCCTCCTGGTGCTTTGTCATGTCCTCAGCCAGGGACATTATCTGGGGGTATTCGGGAGCAGCACACACACACAAATAAGGCAGCACATGGAGCTCATAGAGCAGCAATGCCAGGCTCATCACTGCCGAGATCCCGGAAAATGCATCTCGGATGCAAATTAATTCCACAAAACCAGGGGGAAAAAATAACAGTCGTATTTCTGAGGAAATAAGGTGACAAAAATATTAACTGTGAGCTAACGAGACATCACCAGCAGGAGTGGTAGTCAGGTGCTTCTTCCCTCATCAGATCCCTTTACCAGTTTCCTCCTTCTACCTCAAATTCTGGCAGTCAAGGTGACACACCGGGGAATCAATTCTGAAACTGGAAATCCCATAAAATTAAAATTAAGTCGATTTCGGAGCAGTTGTTTGGACACCTGAAGGAAGTGCTGGCCTTGCCCCAGTGGTTTGCAGTGTCCATGGTCCAAACCCAGCGCTGGCCCCCTCCCCTGACACCAATGTGAGAGCTCCTCCATGTGTCCTCATGATCTTAATGATCCCCAGAGGTGCCTCCCAAATTGAGATGCTCCATGGTTCCTGCAAGGCATGGCTAAACCACAGCTCCCCTAAACCACAGCTCAGCCCTCATGATCTCAATGATCCCCAGAGGTGCCTCCCAAATCGAGATGCTCCATGGTTCCTGCAAGGCACGGCTAAACCACAGCTCCCCTAAACCACAGCTCCCCTAAAACCACAGCCCCCCTAAACCACGGCTCCTTTAAACCACAGCTCCCCTAAACAACAGCGCCCCTAAAACCACACTCCCCCCAAACCAAAAAAACCACGGCCCCTGTAAACCACAGCTCCCCTAAAGCCACAGCTCCCCTAAAACCACAGCTCCCCTAAACCATGGCTCCCTTAAACCACAGCTCCCCTAAACCATGGCTCCCTTAAAGCCACAGCCCCCTAAACCACAGCCCCCCTAAAACCACAGCTCCCCTAAACCACAGCCTCCCTAAACCATAGCTCCCAACCAAAGGACGGAGGTACAAACAGCACTACGATGTAAAAAGGGAGCAATGCTGGACACTGGAAAAATTACAATTCCTAACAAGAAGGTAAATCACCAGGAGGCAAAGGGGCTCTCGCTGATCGTATTTACTTAATCCACGATCAATAGCAATACTGTGAGCGAATAAAGGACAAACCACGCTCTGGTGTCGGTCATCCTTCCCGAAAAGCAAGCGCTGACCCCCCCAGTTCAGTGACTGCTGGGCCAGTGGGGCCCCCGAGCGCGCTGAGCATTGCTCATTTAAATAAATGCAGAAATGGGTGCTCGCTGAGCTGCTCGCAGCCAGTCAGACCAGTGCTGCTTCTCCAGCCGCTCAGCGCCTCGCTGCCCGTGCCAGAACAGACACTGAGTAACTGGCAGCGCGCTGCCACGCGTCTCGGTGCCGGTGCTCTGTCATTCCCTGGCACTCACAACTGTGCCCTGCTCCTGCCATCGCCCAGCAGCGATTCTGCTCCGCTGCCGTTCGTCTCCAGCCGTGCTGGGCTTTATGAGCCGGAATTAATGGGAGCGCGGCTTTTGGCGCCGCGCACCCAGGAAACCCACAGTCGCTGTTCTGCAGCGCAGGAGTTGCACGGCGAGTGCTGAACCAGCCAAACCCCAGCCAAATCCCCACTAGCGCACACCCCAAGTACCAGCAGCTCCTGCTCCCCCTGCGTAAGGGCTCATACGGCTGAAATTTTCAGTGTCCGTGCATTCCTTCTTAATTTTTTAAAATCGGATTAAAAAGCAGCAATCAGATCCTTTATCAGCTGTCTGGGTGGATTTCTCTACACTATATTTTTTTTTCCTGTATTAGTTGGCTCCCAAATGGAGGAAAGACAGAACAAGACACTGGGGCAATACCTCAGTGCAGAAGCAAGAAAAGCCAGCTTTAGGGTTGTTCTTCACTTTCCAAACAAGCAAAGTAACGTGGATCCCCATGGGAGCTGTGCACAGACTCCATAACCCGGGACACTTGTTCCTGGTCCAGGCCCCCATCACAAAGGGGTCCCTTAAGGGCAGACAAAGCAAGGATGGCAAAAGGGGGATAAATAAATAAATAGGGGAGTCACCTATTGCTCTCCATCCTCCAGGTCATCTTTCCCAATCTAAAAATGCATACAGTCAGCATCACTAAACCAAAAAAGTCTCCAAGATAAGAGGAACCTCCCTGCAGGTCAAGCCTTCTTCATCACATCTTCCCCTGCCCTTGCTTTCATGGGTATGGTCTCAGAACCCGAGCAGTAACACTTGGATTGACCAGTAATACCTGTATTGACCAGTAACACTTGACCAGTAGCACTTGGATTGACGGTAGCACTTGACCAGTAGCACTTGAGTTGACCAGTAACACTTGCATTGACGAGCTGGTTCCTGCCCTGGGCGCTGAGGAGAGGATGGCCATGGGCTCTCTCTGCACATCCAGAAGGTGGTTGGGTACCACAGGAAGGGCAGAACATCACTGCCCAAAGAGAACGGGATAAACGAGCATCTCTGCTGAACAGCAATTAGCTGCTGCTCTGGTCATTAAAGTCTAGGTTAAGATAATACAGTAACCAAAGGCTTATCTGCAAAATCCAGCTCCCAGTGGTGATACCGACCTTTCGTACAGCATTTTGTGGTAGTTACTGCCTTGCTGGAAGGATAATCCGTGTTCGTCTGTACGAGTTGCAGTGAAACGCAGTCCTTGTTAACAATTATTCCTTCAACAAAGCGTGCAGAGCTGCTCAGCACAGCGCTGGCTCTGCACAGAGCTCAGCCACAATTCATCTGCGTGGGTGCCTGGTGTGGCTGCAGAGGGACGGGAGCGGCAGTGCTCGTCACCAGGGTGCATCTGTACAGGGTACATCCATACAGGGTGCATCTGTACAGGGTACATCCGTATGGGGTACATCTGTACGGTGTACATCCATACAGGGTACATCTGTACGGGGTACATCCGTATGGAGTACATCTGTACGGGGTACATCCATACAGGGTACATCTGTACGGGGTACATCCATACAGGGTGCATCTGTACGGGGTAGATCTGTACAGGGTACATCCGTATGGGGTACATCCGTATGGGGTACATCTGTACGGGGTACATCCATACGGGGTGCATCTGTACGGGGTACATCCGTATGGGGTACAACCATACAGGGTGCATCTGTACGGGGTACATCCGTATGGGGTACATCCATACAGGGTACAACCATACAAGGTACATCTGTATAGGGTACATCCATACAGGGTACATCCGTACAGGGTACATCTGTACAGGGTACATCGGTGTGGGTGTCACCAGCTGTGTCACCTCACAGCAATCCTCAATGCTGCTCCAATTAAACAGCCACGCTCCCTGCACAAACAGGCTTTGCTTCCCAGAGCGACACCGCTTGCTCGGGAGGGAAATGGGGAGAGGACGACATCAACCATGGGAAACAGAGGCCACAGCATCGCTCTGCAGCACGGAGCATCCCCAGACACAGCGCGTGTGTGCCCAGTTTGGTGAAGGCAAAATAGAGCCCAAATGCATAACACCAGGTCTGGTTTTTTGGAAGATGTGACAGAGCAAGAGAAGCTCCCAGTCGCCTCTTCATTTCGCATCTTTGTGCTGCCATAAAAAGCCTTTTTTTCATAGTATTTTTCACCGCTTTACTACCAAGGCTCCTCAGATTTTGTTTCAGCATGAATATTAAATCAAGGGTCATTTATATTGGGAACAAAATGAGAAAAATATCTCCAGGCTGCTACAAACTCCGGTCTTCCTGATGGAAACGCCTGGCTCCTTTTAGAACAACCACCCCCCCATTATTCATATATTAACTGGTGCTTTAAGAAATAAATACAAAAGCACAGCCCTTGCATAAGCGGATCTCCACTGAACACTTGAACTCTGCTTCCAGCTGGATGGCATCATAAACTGGTTAAACTGGTTAAACTGGGATAAGAGGGCAGCATTCCCTCTCAGTTTTTCCATACTGGTCCCCAGTTACACCGTGTTCTCTCCAGTATGGAGGCACAGCCATGGGCTGTCATTGCCCACACGCCTCTGCCAGCTTCTCCTCCCTGTTATCTGCACGCAGGGACACTCTGTCCCATCACCCGGGTCAGTAATTAAGATGTTAATCACTATTGGCTCCAAGCACATCTCACCATCTCTGCTGATGGCAGAGCAGGAAGCACAAAGCAGGGCGAGCACGAAGCTGGGGGAGGGAGACATGACAGATTAAAATTTAATGAATTTTTGGTGTTTAACCTAAATGGTCAAGACAGACAGAGGCTCCTTGCAGTGCAAGATTCCCTCACGCTGCCCGAGTTCGACTCAAGAGAAATTTTACTTTAACTTGGCAGCTTCCAGGACATCAGCAGCTGGCACCTCACCAGCATCCTCTGCATCCCATTCCTGCATCCCTCCACGCCACCCACTCTGCCTGTGTGGTACCCAAGGGTCACCGCTTCCTCTGCATCCCATTCCTGCATCCCTCCATGCCACCCACTGTGACCACGCGGTACCCATGGGTAACTCCTGCCCCACGCCGTACGCTGCACTCAAAGCACAGGCTTGAGTCTCCACACTCAATCTTGCCAAGACTGACCCCAAACATTAGCACTTCTGCAAAATTAATGAAGGAAACTCACTTAGCAACCAATTCCTTGCTTCCCTGCTCAGGGCAGCGTTTCCAGTCATTGCCTCAAAGCTTTCTGAACAACGCAGGGTGCACAGAGCCTGTATCCAGAACCACGTATGACATTTGGCGGTTCTGGTGGTTTTTCCACCCTGTGCCCTTGTAAAATGCCCAAAGCCTCTTCCAATATAAGTGGTTAAAAACAGACTTCCAGGACTTCCAGTGCTGTAGTATTTTGCCTCTGAAAAAAAGTCCATTTTTGCCATAATAAACCGGGCTCTGTCGCTTCCATCTCCAAGTCTGTTCTGAGGCAGTGGTCTGAGTCCATGAACCTGAACCCCCGGCCAGGGAAAGGGGCTTTGTTTCCAAAACAACACAATTATTTTCAATACCTGCATGGTTTTAGCTAAGGTTGTCTTGGCTAATTAACTACGGATTAACTACGGCTCCTATTTAGATCTCGCTCAGGTATCTCCTGCAACAGACGAACTTCCAAAACAAGATTTATGGAGGACTGAAATGGACCAGAGGTACCATCCTACAGCACATGTTGTATTAACTCCTCACTTCCCATAAGTAGCTCTTACAGACCCGACCTGCATGGGCTCTCATTAAAGGTTGCTGAGGAGCGCAGCACCGCATCTCTGCCCTTTCTTTTTAGACGCACAAGCACCACCTGGGCATACAGACAAAGCCCTTCACAGCTACAACCCCTGAGGGCAGCTGAGGAGATACCACCCCAGGGCAATCCTACCTGCGGGTCCTGCTCCCTTGCCCAGCGCCAGTCCCAGCGCTGCTGGGCACAGAGCAAACAGGGGCAGCCCCTTCCTGTGGCTTTTTAAAGGGCAGCTCTGGGCTGAACGGGCTCTGCGCTGTTCGGGCTCAGATCTGCACCTTTCGGATGTTGGGAACCGGGGGTGCAGGGCAAGGCGGGGGTTAAAGTGGCCGCAGTGTTGAATCCATCATGGGAGGTGGTGCACGGCCCTCGGGGGAGGCTGTGTCCCCCTCACACAATAAATCTGCCTTGTGCAGTCACTTGTGAGGGCGATGAGGAGGAGGCGTCGCTCAAGGAGAGCTCAAACTTCAGGAGCTATTACTGGCACTTTAATCATCGGTACATTGCAGGCTGCAAAAGCCAAATCCTGAGCAAGCCAGTGCTTCGTTATATGTTAATTATTTATTATATCCATCACTGTTAGTCATCTGGGAAAAAAAACCAACCAAAAAACAAAACAACAACCCACAAAGGCAAAACCATCACTGCAAATTCTCCTCAGTATCCATAACCACAAGGCTCGGTGTCTGGCTCTGGGTCCTGGTCTCACCAGGACACGGAGGTTTTGGAAAGCCCTACTTAGCAAATGCCCACGGTAAATGAGTGAAGCTTAGCAGGAAAAGTCCCTGCACACCTTGCCCAGCAAGGTACAGCCACAAAAGGCCACTACTCCAGTTTGCTGGTTACAGAAGTGGTTATACCCCTTTCCAGTAAAGCTTAAAACACAAGCAGGCTGGTACAGCACAGCATTAAGGTTTCTCATTAATCACATTTGGGGGGTCCAGACACCAGAGGCTGCAGCGTAGGGACTGAACTGTGCTGCTGAGCTGCTCTAAAGCAGCACAGAATAAACCCACAGCAACACCTTTTCCCAAAACCGCAGGAACCCCCGGGGCACACAGCAGAGGTGGGATCCCGGCTGCATTTCGGTGAGGCACAGCTTGCTCTGATGGGGGAGAGCTGCTGGGTGCAGCAGGCGCAGAGCACGGGCTCCTGCCCTTCCTTCGCTGGCGCTGAGCCTCACGGGCTGCTGCCTCCAATTGTTTGTACCCGAATTGTGCTGGCTGATTGCTGGTCCAAGGGAGAGCTCTCTCATGGGTACTTTCTGTAATTGGCAACAGGAGCGAGCCTAAGAATATCTGCATTGCTTGGAAACAGCGTGGCTTTGAGCCCGTCTGCCATCTCCTCCCGTCCCAGCGCTCAATGAGGCTCTGGGGCTCTGGAGCGGTGCCGGGAGCTTCTCCTCCTCAAAGCGATCCCAAGTTCTGAGACACCCTGAGCGCCAGGCGTTCATCAGGTGCGGGAACTCATCCTGGTATGGCTGGGACGGAGCCATAGGATCAGTTTTCTGTCCAGGAAAGCTGCATTTCTGCAAAGACTGCAGCACTCGACTGCACAGGAACGAAGCAATCGGACACTTTGGGTTGGTTTGGGGCCAGCTCTGGTGTGCGGTGATCGAGGTCTTCAGCAGCCCTGAGTTAACCGGGTGCAGATATGGGGCAGCAGAAACCCAGGGCAGCCGACCCCAACCTGACCAGTGGAAACTATTCCATACATAAACATCATAGTCACTATAGACTGGGGAGTCTGCTGGGGTCACCCTCTTTCCTCAATGGTGGCACCCCAGGAGGGTCTCACCCATTGCTCTACTCAGTGTGGCCATCCCAGCTTGTGACCACAGCACAATTCTGTGTACTTTATATCAATACTGTTATTAATATTATTATTTATTGTTATTATTTCATTAATCTGCTTCTACTTCAATCCCCCGGTCTCCTTTCCTTTACCCGACTCCCCTCCCCAGGCAGAGAGGAGTCATCAGGTGCCAGAAAACTGCCTAAACCACAACAGAAGTTAACTCAAGGGAAAAAAAAAACCAGAAAAACACAAAAAAAGAGCTTTGTAGTAGAGGAAAAGCCTGGTTTTGGGGAGTTGCTTATTGGGATGGATGGTGTGGATGTGGGAGCATCAGCGAAGCACCCGGCCATGGCCACGGCTGTGTCAGCACGGCCTGAGAACACGGTGAGAGCAAGGACACAGCATTGCCTGTTCTGGATAAAAACAGCGTGGAAGAAAACCCTGCTCGCTGCTCCCCGTACCTGCAGGAACTTGCCCGGATGGGAATTTCCCCTCTGTACCCGCTAATAAATCTTCATCCCCTCGCCACTGAAGAAGTCACATCTCGGGCTCCGATCGCTCCTGTCATCAAAAAAGAAATGAAATAAAGGATTGAAATAGGGCTGCTGGTGCCTGGCCAGCTCCAGCCCACCCAGCAGGGATGTAAATCTGTCAGAAATAACGGTTTTAATTCGTCACGGCGCCGCGGGATCACAGCGCAGCGCCCACCCCGCGTCACCCCCGGGTTGACACCGGTCCAGGGGTTCACAGCCCAACAAGGAGCTGGGAGCACGGGGATGAGGGGGTGGATTTCACACACACAGGGGGGAAAGCAAGAGAGGAGGAGGCTGGAGTCAGCTGAAACGCTACCGTGACAGCTCCCTTCTGCTCCCTGCACCGAGCAGCCTGGGCCACCAGTGCCGGGGACAGCGTCGTGCTGGGATGGGGTGGTTACTGTGACCCTACTGCATGGACTGGGGTGCAACTGGAGCAGGCGTGGGGTACCTGAATTGACGGGGTACCTGAAATGCTGGGGTACCAGGGCTGTTGGAGCACCAGAGCTGCTGAGGTACCAGAGTTTTTGGGGTACCAGAGATGTTGGGATAACAGAGTTTTTGGGGTACTGGAGCTGCCCAGCTCCAGGGCAGGGCATGGGGTGATGCTCAGTACCCAGGCCATGACCCCAGCATCCCCCATTGCAGTCCCCCAACCCTGCATGACCCCAGCAGCTTCTTCCTTTAAAATCCCAAAATCAAACTTGGGAAATGTTCTTTGGAAAGGATTTTCAAACCCAAACGAAGCCGTGCCTGCCCCCAAAGCTGGTGCAGTACCCAAGGTCTGGTCCTGTCCCCACAGCTGGCTGTCACGGGTGCTTTCTCACCCCATGGATGATGATTTTCTCTCTCCAGCCCATGCTGGGGGCTCTGATGCCCTGGTTGGGAACCTGCGTGAGCATTGCAAGGAAATAGGAGGGCATCCTGGATAATTGTGCTTCAGCAGCACCGAACCAGCGGAGCCGTGCACTGCGCAGCACCGGGGGCGTCTGCGGCCGCACCGATTTCCACTCTGCAGCCACATCTGCGCTGCAGCACAAACAGCGGCGACGGCGAGTCCTGGCTGGGAGCAGCTTGGGAGGCGCTTGATAAATCAGTGTACAAACAGGCCATTTAATTTGCCAGAAATAAAGAAAGAGGTGCTTTCACTCACCTACCTCCAGGCTTTCTCCCCTCGGAAGGAACATTTCTGTGCGTGGTGACCGGGCACCCCTGCAATCGGGGGGTCCCACGGTCCCATCCTCCCAAGCTGCCCATCACAGCAGCAGCTTGGGGGGCTGCCCCTGGGAACTGCTGGATCTCCACCTTATTTTATACGCAGCTGTAATGCAGGGGTATTGTTTCTTATTTCCATTGCAGTCAAAGAACACGAACGTCTCATGGGAGCGCTGCTCATCACCTGCACTGCATGGAGCCGGGTGGAGCTCACAGTAACATGGATATTAAAAACAAAAAAGGGAAAAATACAGATACATCACATTTAAGTAACTTAAGCTCGTGCAAGGGACAGGCACCGAGCCGCAGACCCTTCCCCAGGCTGTGTCCTACAGCTCTGTGCTATAGAGCAGGGACACAAATGAAACCTAAAGGTCTGCTGCAGGTGGAGGAGCAGTTTCCCACCGTCCCAAATCACAACCTGGACGGACAAACACACCCAGGTCTCCAAAACTGTGATTTTCAGAGAAAACATCTTCACGTTGATCCCTTTTTCGTGTCGATCCCTATTTTTCCAACACATGCCCGGCTGTGCAAAGCCTGACCCATCTCCTGCGCCCGAGGCGGACCAGAACCAGAAACTATAGAAGAAATTATTGGTATTTGGGTACCTGACGTATTCATTAAGCGACTCCAAAGGTCACCCTGCTAAACACTTGTGAACAGAACGCAGGAGGAAAATCTCACTGCGCCCTACCCTGCATACCAATAAGAAGGAATTTAAACAGCAGTAGTCATTCATTTCAAAAGAACAAACAGAAGAGGCACACTCCTCTTATCTCTGATCCTTACTTCTCTCTCCAGAGATTGGGCCCAATTAGGTATTTTACCTTAATCACGGCTTGCGCTGCTCATTTCTCCCTACAGCAGCTTTCCACAGCCCTGTGCCTGTGTTGGAGGACATCAAATAAGGAAATAAAACCCTGTGTCACCAGCAAGGACAGCAGCAGGGGACAGAAAAAGGGGATCCAGAGCCACTTCTTTGTTTCCCAAACCACCATCCATTTCAGTAACTGCAGGGGTAAACCCATTTGCTTATACTGAACTCTGGTTCTATCAATCACTTGCTGCCAATACGATTGCATATAAATATATATATATATATTTATATTTAAAACAG
>NW_010192019.1:0-1477 GCF_000695765.1 Mesitornis unicolor
TCCTCACTGGCCTCCAAGAAGATACCCCCAGATTTTTCCATAACTGTTCCTCCACTAGAGCTTACAGGTAGCTCTATGTATCTTGGAACACCTCTGGCACTTCAAGTGTCACCATGTCTTTTCATCACAACACTTCAGTCCTGGCCTTCATCTCCATTAGTTGCTATGGGAACTGAGAGAAGGAGATCATATGCAGGTGTCTGTTGTGTGCACTCCTGAACTGAGGCCAGAGGAAGCCCATCACAGCCCTTAACACAGTAAGTTTCTGGCTGCAGTAGAATGCACTTGAGTGTCTTTGAGGAGTCTTCTAGACATGGCACATCATGCTGCAGATTGGAATTGGTAGGATGGCTCTCAAGGTTTCTTTACAGTGGAGAAGGACGTGATACAAAACAGGGATACCCTGCCTCACTGTCAGAGGACAGGGCATGAGAGCTCCCTTCTCCCAGGGACAGCTGCAGGGTGTGAAAGTGGGTGTGCATCCAAGGGTGCCCAGGACTGTCCTTCAGAGCAGGGTCCCTGCACCCCAAGGGATGGGTGCCGTGGTAACGGTTGCCATGGTAACTGTTGCAACGGCAACAGTTGCCATGGTAACAGTTGCTATGGTAGCAGTTGCCATTGTAACGGTTGCTATGGTGGCCATTTTCTATGTCAACTGTTGCGCAATGGCAACTATTGTTAAGATGACAGTTGATACGGCAACGGTTAACATGGCAACGGTTACCAAGGCAACCGTTGCTGTGATTACCGGTCTTATGGTAACCGTTGCCATGGTGACCCGTTTGCCCTGATAACCGTTGCCTTGGTATTCGTTGCTATGCTAAGGGTAACCGTTGCCAGGCCATCTCAGAAGCCTTGTACTGCTGCGTTCCTTCTTCCTGGAGTACCACCCCTTGGTGCAATTCTGCAGTCTTTGATCCGTTCTCAAGATGGCCGCCGGCTACAGAGTCATAGAGTGACCCTCATGGGTCACTCTGGTAACATCTATGGTGTAGGAAGAAGTCTCAAGATGGCCACCAGCTACAGAGTCGTAGAGCGGCCCTCATGAGTCGCTCTGGTAATGTCTATGATAATATGTTCCTCCCAGGCAGGCGGCTTATTTTTGTGTATGTGGGCTTTTTACATTGATTCTGTGTTTCACCATACAGGTATAGGTGTAGGTAGGGTGATTTTTTTGTTGTTTGTGTATGTTATTTATTAGTTTTGTGATTTATTTTTTTTAATTTGTGAGGCTGTGGCAATTTGTGTGGAAAGGCAGTAGTTGCAGGAATTATTTTTTTTGGTTCAATTTCCTTCATTAATTTGCATAATTAGGTGGTAATTATTGACTTCTTAGAGATGGAGTTACTGTAGGCAGGTGGAGTGGGTGTATACATGGTAGCAATAGTAGGAAAAAAAAAAAATTAAGAAGAGTAAGTTTGGTGCAGCAGTAGAAATCCAATTAAGAAGAGTAAGTTTGGTGCAGCAGTAGAAATCC
>NW_010192020.1:0-882 GCF_000695765.1 Mesitornis unicolor
GACGCGGGTGTCGGCGATGGGGCCGTTGTTTTGGAGGTGCCCGTGGTGGGGGCCCATCGCTCCCGCGGCGTCCCGGCCGCTCGAGGGGTGTCCGTCCCCTGACCCCCATCATCTCATGGGGTCCTTGCAGCGTCTCCTTCATTTGGAGAAGTCCCTGCCCAATTTCCACCACCTGGGGATGTCCCCACGGCGTCCCCATCACCTTAAAGGTGTCCGTCCCCAGTCCCCATCATCTCATGGGGTCCTTGCAGCGTCTCCTTCATTTGGAGAAGTCCCTGCCCAATTTCCACCACCTGGGGATGTCCCCACGGCGTCCCCATCACCTTAAAGGTGTCCGTCCCCAGTCCCCATCATCTCATGGGGTCCTTGCAGCGTCTCCTTCATTTGGAGATGTCCCTGTGGTGTCTCCATCGCCCAGGGAATGTCCCCATGGCGTCTCCATCACCCTTGAGGTGTCCACGCCTGACCCCCATCATCTCATGGGGTCTTTGCAGCATCTCCTTCATTTGGAGAAGTCCCTGCCCAATTTCCACCACCTGGGGATGTCCCCGTGGCGTCTCCATCACCCTCGAGGTGTCCGTCCCCAGTCCCCATCATTTCATGGGGGTTCACACAGCGTCTCCATCCCTTTGGAGGTGTCCATGCTGTATCTCCCTCTCCCCGGGAAGGTCCCCGTGTCATTTCTGTCACTCTGGAGATGTCCGTGTCATCTCCGCCACCCCAGGGAGGGGCCCATGCCCCGTCCCCATCTCCATGGGAGGGTCCCCGTGACGCCTCCATCACCTCCAGAGGCGTCTGTGCCACATCCCCACCACCCCATGGGGTCCTCCCAGCATCCCCACCCCCTGGAGATGCCCCTTCCCCATCTCCATCACCCCGGGG
>NW_010192021.1:0-18096 GCF_000695765.1 Mesitornis unicolor
GATGGCCCCGGGATTAGGTCTGAGCCGTGCAGGCGTGCCGTCCTGAGTGTGCTCTGCCCCGTGTAAGCTGTCTCTCTGTCCCTTCCGGCGGGGTCGGGTGTTTGCATCGGAGCGTCCAGGCTAGCCCAGGTAGTCGAAAACACGGCAGAGTAACTCTGATCTCATTTCATTCAGGACCATGCCTGAAATGAAGATCCCCTGAAAGCAGGATAAGTTGATATGTTGTGTTCTGCCACTTGCGCTTTTGTCTTCAGAGGCAGCGATCTTAGTTTTAAAGTCTGCTGGCAGTTGAGCTAATGTTTGATTTTGCCAAGCCTCTAGCCTTTGTTCCTTGGTAACCTTTGTACTGAATGTGAGAAAACTAACGTATCAGAACACGCCGTTACGTGCAGAGGACGGTGGCTACCAGTGTTGGGAATTAGTGTGTTTTTGGTCAGCCTAACTAGTTAAATCAACCCTGAATGAACACTTCTGTTTATGAAAGGTTTGGGGGTTTTAACTGAAGCCTGAGTTGAAAGAAGTTGTAAATGTAGGATGATGCTGTGCTTAACTGATGTTTCAGTGTTCTTGGAAGACTTTGTTTGTACTTGTCACTGAGTCTATAGGAATTGATTTTGCTCTCATGTGATGTTCCTTTGTAACTCCAGGAAGGTGCCGCTCTCAGTGGCACTTTGTTCCCAGTTCACTGCATCTTTAGAATGAAGTCTTCATTGGGCAACCCGATTTATGAAATTATTGACATATCTTATGTATGGGGATGCAGGTTTGTAGTATTTCTTGGAATGAAGCCCAGCTAGGTAAACTGAGTAATGGAGACCTCTTGCTTCCAGTGCTTATTTAGTGGTAGCACAGCCCTTGAATCAGCTCATTCATGAAGTTCAAAGCATAGACTAATTTTTTTTTTAACACAAAAAAGTCTTTACAGGAGAGTAACTTTCTCAAGCACTAGAACATGAGGATACTTGTTATCAGAACACTGTACTGTTTTGGTATCAGATATAACTTGTCTTCTGTATTCTATGTATAATGCAAAAACAGACACAGTGGCCATGTCCCTTTTTATTTTTAGAAGCTTTAGACAAGCATTATGCCTTATATGGTCTTTATGTTCCACACAGACTCTGGAACATTAAAGTTTCTAATTACTAATTACTACTAAGGGCTAATTACTTTGGAGAAAGTTCTGACATTGGGGTTTCTTACAGGGTGCTAGAACCAACTAGATCCGTAACTTCTCTATGTGCATGCAGTGTGGCTATTGCAAAGTGATTCCTTGTCGAAAAGTCAATTTGTTAAATGCTTCTGGATTGGCTTGATATGTAAAAGTAGTATTTAAGCTGCTTTTCAAGTTTTTTCTCAAGTCATGTAAGTTCACTTGCCATGGAATGTAAATATGTTACTGGAGAACTTTCTATAGAAAGAAGGTCATGAAATAATGAATATGATAATATGCTTTAAGGATCTGGGGAGTCTAGGTGTGATCTGTATGTCATCTTGCTTTCTTGCATGCACTGGGATTGCATTTTTGATCTGGCCTGTTAAATAGGTATAGCAGATTGTGCTTGTGGACTTCTGGGGTCCCATTTTTTAACAGAACATCCGTTTTTTGACTGTCGGAGTCTGTACTCACTCCCTTGAATGTGGACTGCAGTGTTGCAAAACGTACTGGTTCAGGCATGGAGACAGATGAACTAATGACTTCTCTTGCCATTTGTTTGAGACTTTGATCAGTATTCTAACAAATCTCAGACAGCTGTAGTCTCCTGTGCATATTTGTTTATTAAACTGTTCTGTAATTAGGTTAAATAGGTGAATGCAAATTTCTTCTCAAAATAATACAAATTCTTAAGTAAATCCTTAAGCATTATGAGTAGGGATTTGTGGATTTACTTTTTTTAACCGTAATCTTTTTGAACTCCTTATTTACAGGTCTGCTGGATAAGTTTTCATTCTAAATACTGGGCCAAAAGTCACAAGTCAGGCAGCTCTCAGTTGAAGTGTGAAGAACTTAACTTCAAATATTGTGAGAAGCTGTCATAATCTTCTTGAAATACACTTGTGAGAACATGATGTCTCATACAGCAAACAGTTTTAAAGTTGCAGCCTCTTAAAAAGATTAAAAACAATACATGGACAGTAGTAAACTCCATGAACTGTCAATACCAATATCAGGAAACTGATATTATTATGTATTTCTGTTAGTTGTAGTAATGATGGTTCCTGAGTGAGTATGGGGGTGATGGCAGAATGCTGCCAGGCTCATGTGTCTCACTCAGCATGACTTCATATTGCCATGCTCAGGGTTGGAATACTGGCCTGAACCAGTAAGACCATTTATTGTATAAATAAGTATCCTGCTCAAGCTTCCTGGGTATGTAAAAACTGATCTTATTTCCCTTGAAAGATAAACCATAATCACTGCTTCAGAAAACAGGAAGTACTGTATAAGTCAAGTAATGTGGTTGTGTAATTGCTAGTAACTTGTTCTGTTATGAGATCTCCTTTTCAGTTATAAATTAATACTTGCATTTATTTATGGTAGAATTCTTCAGTTATCTCCCATCTGACAGTATTGGTCTTCATGTTATACCAGCTCACTTGCTATGTCCTCTGAGTAGGAGAGAGTGAGTTCAGGCAAAAGTGTGTGGCTTTTAGAACCTGTATGTCAATATAAAAACCTGTGGCAGCAGCTTGTTAGGTATCTTCCTATGGGTAATTACATTCAAAGTTGGGCAGTTTATATGTTAACAATCATGGAAATACACACAGGTTTAATGTAGGTATCTAGTCTCAAACATTGCCTTCAGAGTTTCAAATTAATGTCATTTTTGCATGAACTTGAATGAATTACGTTTCTCTATCTTCTGAAGAGGCTCATGAGCCTTTCTAGGAATTAAGAAGCTAAATTGCATTTGGGGACTTGTCCGTAAACAACATTTAATGAGCTTTCAGGAACTGAATATCAGTTTGCTTGAAAATACCATTAGGAAAGAATTGTTTCCTCCTGCCTATCTAGTTACATCACAGATACAAAGAGTTACTTGCTTCTGACTTTTTATATTTTTTCTCAGTTGTTTGAACAGCCATTGTTCTGGGTTTTACTTTGCAATCAGTACCTTGAGATTTCAGAGCACTGAAATGTAGCACTGAGAAAGGTATAGTAAAGGGTCGAAATAAAACAAACAGATAAATATTCTGTTTAATTATATTTGCTGTCTCATGGTGATGGTGCATTGTTGTGAAGCTCATGGCAGAAAAACCTATTTTTCTGTTTACATAAGAATACTGTTCTCTATTGAAAAGTTACAGAAGCCCTTATGGCACAGCAGTATTGCAGATAGAGGAAGGTGTGTTCTAGTATTAGCCTACTGATTATGTTGAAAATGAGGGAAATCTAATGTGGTTTGGTTAGAACTAAGAGGGAAGAAGCACTCTTCTTGACATGCTTGCCTTTATTTTGCACACAGGCATAAGAATGAGTTATGGCTAGGAAAACTTTGTTCCTCGGTTTCTTGCATATCTATCTAAACAATATTCAGAGAAGATTCTTCTTTCTCATCCTCTTATGGATGAGAGATAGGTGAAGGGGAAGCATGATCTATGCCCATAAGAAAAAGATGGGCAACCAGGCCTTGAGTGGTCAAGTTAACTAACCTTACACCAGCATATATTAAATTTGGTTGTGTTCTTCTGTTGCTTTAACTGTAGCTACTGGTTCACTCAAAGTAGCAATGAAGAGGTAGAGTACATACTGTTTAGAAGAGATGCTGAAAGGAGCTCGTAAAAAATGTTTTCATGTATGGTCATATTGAAGTTAATTTTTCCTGCATCAGGATATTGTCCACAGTGTAGCAGGGTAGGAAGACCTCAGGAAGAACTAATCCATGCGTTAGGAAATGGTTGGTCTTTTATTAGAAAAGCTACTGCTGCAGAGTTCCGCCTCTGACTATTCTGATAGCCTTCTTTTGGATTGAGAGTAGGACTTCAGAGAGACTGGTGAACAAGGCTAAGCAAACTTCCTCTTATGCCAAACAGTACTGAATCTGGTATTAATGCAAGTAGTTGATCATCACTGTGACTAAGCTTCTGAAGCCTTACATTGACCTGTAGGACTGAAATGACAAAACTGTTGTATTTACACTCAAGCCACCCAACCCTTTCTTTTGTAAGCAGTAGTATATGTGTCCTGGTTTGAGCTAAATAGAACTAATTTTCTATTTAGTGATTTTACTTTTCAGCTCAGTCTCTCTTAAGTGGCTGAACTTGCTGAAAACTGGCAGCATGTTTTCCCAAACAGCGCTGCTACAACTGATAATCTCAAGGCCAGTTGTCTCACCACGAGTGCCGTGTCTGCGCCTGGGGGGAGGAATGGACCCAAAACTGACCAACGAGGTATTCCATCCCACATACATCACACTCGGTATAAAGCTGAGGGATCACGAGGGTCTCGACCCTTGCTCCATCTTGGAGCCCTTCCAGCTCGGACCCTTCCGTCTGTCTCGATCCTGCAGAGGCCAAAGTCTGAGCAGACCCTGTACCCTGTCTGCCTCTGATCCTGATCCCTGTGTTCCTGCATCAGCTCCCACTGCTGCTGGGTTCGATCTGGGACTTTCCCAGTGCCCGGCTCCACAGAGCCTCTGGTGACATATTCGTCATTGGGGGAGGGTGGGGGGAGGATTTTATATCGGTTTTATATGTATATTTGTACATATCTGTATATATTTCATTATTTACCTATTTACATTGTTATCCTGCAGTGTTAGCATTATTGTTTTATAAAGCCTGTGAGTTTTATTTTCCAACCCGTAAAGTCTCTCTCCCTTATTCTCTTTTCTCTTCCCTTCTGGGGAGGGCAGAGGGGTTGACAGAGAGCATCTGTCCAGGATTTAGTGGCCAGCCCAGCCCTAAACCACGACAATGTGTGGAGGGCACTGATTCCAGCTGTCTCTGGCAAGCTTGGCTCTTGTTTCTCTGCTGTGAATGCAAGGTGGCTTATATGGTTTATCCTCTCCAAACCCTTCCAGGCTCTAAAAACTATCTGGGTTGCTGTGTGGAAGTTCATTATTACCCTAATATCAGCACGTGTTACAGAACTGTGGGTATTTGGACATTCTTTGCAACAGTGTCCTTAGAAATAAAGCCTTATCTTATGTTCAGAGGCAAGCATCAAGGAATATGGATCATTATTAATTAGAATACTTCTAAATGTGCAGTGTTATTTCCAGGATCTTCAAGATACAGTACGGTGACAGTATTGGATGGACTCTGACTTTTTCATGGCAGATGAAAACATGATGATAGCAGTAACAGTATTTAGGCTTTTTCTGTGGGAATTCAGGTATGGAATGACATTTTTCTGATACACAACTAGCATTGATTACTAATATAAAGGCTGGCAAGCAGATGGTTTTTCTAGACTTCATATTGAAAATACAAATGCTGAGACTGAAGAGCTGACATGAGAGGATGTTTGACTATTGGTCTGGTTCCAGTTAGCATACTTGTGTAGGCATATGACAGCATGCTGGTACACTGCCGTTTCCTCTTCTGCTTGCAGTATGCTCAGTCAGCATGCTGACTCTGCATCTTAATCACAAGTTTTAGGGAGCTAAAACATATGGGAAGTTTGTTTTAGTGCTTTTAATGCCTCTGACCTGAGTGCCCTCTGGGAACACTTAGCTCTGTACCAATTAGTGTCTGTTTCTGTGCAGAAGAAAAGGAGCCCTGAAACAAACATCTGTTTTATCTCAGCTGCAGCCCTCAACAGTGATGTTCCTTTTATCTCAGCAGACTACTAGCCTGAGTACTAAAGACCTTAATGAATGTTTTTTGGTATAAGAAGAGAACTTAATCATGTTACCACAGTTCTTGGAAGAATCTTCAAGAGTTACTAGCCCTCTCGCCTAACTGGTGAGTCAGTGCTTCCCAAGGCATCTCTCATGACACAACAGCCTTCCCTCCAGAGATGAGAACTATATATATTTAAAGGCTAGCCTGTCTTGGATGTTGTAGCCATAAACTTGTGTCTCCAGTTTGATTTTCTGAATGTGTGAATTGCTCTTTGGCCTTCCAAGGTAGGCAGAGTGGGCAGCTGGCTTATTCAAGACATAAATGTCAGTACAAGTTATAAACCCTGGCTTAGCGTTAATCCCAGCCCTGTCAAAACAAGCTGCAACACACATATATAATGATGAAGGGCTTAAATTGAAAAATAGTGAAGTGTAAGCATGTTTTCTTTGTGGGCTTTAGTCTTCATAAACCTATTTAGTAGAACTATTAATGGTAGCTGTAACTGCCCAAGTCAGTGTATGTGCAGTCATCTCTACCAGTCTGCTTTGAGGGAGCTTCCAGATCAATGTTAAGTGATGCACAGGGTAGCTGCTGTGAAGCAGATGGGTGCTGTTAGCACCTTTTTGGCTGCTGTAACTTGCAGAGGAGTAGCAATCAGACAAAGTAGCTACCATCTTTCAGATATAGTAGTAGTTATAAAATACTTGATTCTCATAACTAAAAAGCTAGTTTTTGTTAGCTTGAGTCTTCCCCTACTAGAAAGCTGGTAACTATGTTCTTGGAAACAATCTTCCAACTTAGGTACCATGTTTGAACTGATGACTTTATACTTCTCTGCCTAATAGAGTTAATGATTGCTATTCAGGTCTTAGGGACAAGGACTTAGTATTTGCCTAGTTGCCTCATAAATGAGTATGAAGAGCTTCCTGTATGCCATTAACACTAGAGTGAAACTGAGACATATATACATAACCAAAAAGAAATAGAGGACACAGCAGCATAATGCTCTTAGTTTTAGGTGAATAACTTATCTTATTTTAGAAGCCGGTGCAAAATAACTTTGTTTTCTGCTTACTGTTGGGTGACTGGTACGGTCTCTTCTTTCATTGAAGAGTTTATTAACATGACAGAAACACTTCTGTGTAACGAGTAGTAACATGATGTCCTGGTTTCACTGGGGTAGAATCACAGAATCAGCTTTCTGTTCAGAAAGCTGTATTTCTGTAAGGACTATGATACTTGATTTCATGAGAAGAAAGTGGTAAGGCACTTTGTTTTACTTTTCAGCCAGCACTGGTATGTGATGATCAAGGTCTTTAGCAGTCTTGAGATTAACAGGTGCAGGAGCTGGTGGGAGTGGAAACCTGGGGCAGTTGACTCCAAGCTGGCCAGAGAAAATTATTCCATACCATAAATGTCATGCTCGCTATAAACTGAGGAGTTTGCTGAGGATGGTCCTGTTTTTTGTTTGGTTTTTTTTTATGGCTGTCATACCAAGAGAGTTTCGTCTGCCATCCTGCCCTTGAGGCCTACTTCCCCACTATATCAGCTGAATATAACTGTGTACTTTATAGTGATACTGTTACTAATATTGGGATGATGATTATTATTAGTAATAGTAGTATTAAATCTGTTTTATTTCAACCCATGGGTCTCATTTCCATTTTCCATTTCCCAGTTCCTCTCCCTGGGTGAGGAGGAGTCATCGGGTGAGAGAACAACTGTCTGAACCATGACTTGTTATATCATGCAGGCAGATGTTAGCCCTGTTCCAGAAAGAAGCCTTGCTGAGGTTTAAAAGTTCTTGATAAATCTTGGTGTTTTGCATAGTCTGGAGATTTAAGTAGCATCAGCAACTCAGATGTTTGTCTTGTAGCTGACATGTGTTCCCTGTGGCTGTGTTTTAATAAGGTGAAATTTTAGGGTTCTCTGGCAAAAATTCCTAGCTAATCCTATTGCTGGGGCTCTACTGTCTATGTAACTTCAGAGGAGATAATGCTGCAGCTGAAGTAGAAAGCTATCAAACATGTCATCACAGAGGGTAGCAAAGGTGACTTCGCTAGGAATATCAGCTATACCTTTTGATGTGATTAGGAATTAGGAGGTAACCAAACCAGGGTAAGAATTATTAAGTGTTGGCTGCAGAATTGTTAATCTTCCAAGTAGAGACCAGAAGAGTGTGAGTCAGACTTCTTAACTTCTGAACAGTTGTCTAGTAGTCAGCTATAAAGACAGGGAGGAGAAAGTGGGAGTAACTGCAGAACACCATAGCAGCTTCTCAGCAGTATCAGTGCTGCTGTTTATGTTGGCTGAAGCATGATCCCACGATGTAGAGATGAGCTTGTAATACTGGTTCTGCAGAGTAATGGCTTACTTGGTCTCTTGTGCCTGTCTGGAGAAGTGCAGATATAAGGAAGTGACCCTGCAGGGTATCAGTCAACAATCATTTGCATAACTCCTGCATTAGATACTCTAGTAAAGCTTTCCATACTAGTTACTGAAATCAGTAAGTCTGTCTGGTCTGTCTTTTTTCAAATGGCTAAGCTACAATCACTTCTTTACAGATCCTGTTGATGCAGTGGTTAATGGAGATGTCCATCAGGTAAGACAGAAGTATTCTGTATTTAGAATGTGCTACTCTAATCTGAGAACTTTAATCTAGACTAATACTTCCCATTTCTTGTCTCTAATATACTTTCATCTTTGAAGAGGAACTTCTGTTCTGATAGCTCTTCTCATAAAGCTGTTAATGCTCTTAATATGCCCATCCTCTGAACTTAGAGGTAACTTAAAGCAGCAGTCCATTTTGAATTATGGCTTAATAGGACATAATAGCCATAAGCAGACTGAACAGTGACTTGCTACGTGGCTAACAACGCTGTCATCGCCTGATATCAGAGCTGGCTGGATAGCCCTGATTAAGGAAATGTGTGGGAAGGGGGTAGCATATGCTCTACTTTCTTTGTAGAGTTTTGAGTGAACACTGAGCTTTGTGCGGATACAAACAGCTTCCACTGCTGCTAACATTTTCATACCCTCACCATTGCTGTAACATTGATGGGAAAACTGTGTCTTACTGTCCCTTTGTGCTTCCTTATACAACAGAAAGTAGATTAAATATCTTGATTTTGTTTTTAATATTGACTGACCAGCTGCCTTGGTTTATAGAGCTTCCTCTTAATGAGGAAGAATGGACTGAATGATCTATAGGTAACATTTGTTTTAGCTACCTGTAAGTAGTTTGGCCCTGCAACTGGCCAATATATTTTATTTTGGATTAAATACGAAGCTTGGTGTTGTTGCACCAGCCTGGCTCCTTCTCTTTGCATTATTCCTTCACTGAGGAGGTCCAGAGAGGGGCAGGATGCAGTCAAATCTGTCATTAGCTGCAATCCATCTTGTACTGTCAAGAGAGGTATTTCTTAGGTCTGTTAAGAGTAGAGTGAACCAATAAATGTTGTTGAACTTGACATTTCCTCTGTGGCAAATAGCACAGGATTTATTAGCTTTGTGAATCTGGTGTATTAATGACAGCCCTACTCATTGCAAGTCTTTGAGCTGTTGTATAGTAGAAAGTATGCTAGTACTCACGCTATTTGGGTACTTAAATGTTGAAATGCCTCTTGTGTTCTAAGCTGCATATAGCAATCCAAGTTGTAATTTGTATAAAATGTAATGTCTTTAAAATACATTGGGTTTTAGTATCAGTTAATTTTGCGTATGTCTCTGAGGCAGACAAATGGCATTTTAAACTCCTGTGCGTAAAACTGTAAAAAAGTAAACAAACAAAAAAACCCCCACTGTCACTTACTTAAGGTGAAATGAATGGGAGGATCTCTAGGCCCACAACTGCGTAGTGAGGTGCTAGGCATTGTCTTCTGCTTTCTTCAGGCATGGAGCTCTGGTACAGTTTGACTTCCTAGTCAGCTTGAATTTGTCTTTGATCTCTGACTGCTGGAGACAGTCCTTTATTAATTTGCTTCAATACTGCTGTAATTTGTGGCAAGTTTGTTTTTCATGGTAATGGTGGAAATACAGTACAACGTCAGATGGATGTGTTATGTGCTTAGTTCAAATGGTCTTATGTAGTTTGCAGGCAATTATATGAAAAACTCAGTTGTCATGTATAATTGACATTATTTTTCCTTCCTATTAAGGAGGCTAATGGTCCAACAAACTTCTGTACTGCCATATCCCAAGCAGATCGACTGCAGTCAGAACCAGAGAGTATTCGTAAGTGGAGAGAGGAGCAAAAGGAGCGCCTGGAGCAACTTGGTAAGGAGGGTGTTTGTTGCAGTAGTGTTCTTGCTTGTGAGTCACTTAGTGGCAGCTTCTTAAGCAGCAAAATTCTCAGCTGTGGCTTATGGCTCCTTGGAATCTAACACGCTTCTTGAGTTTGAGCAGCAAGTTTGGATGAGTCTTCCAGTAAGCAAATTTAATACTGGTATAGGAGTCAGCAAGCAAGTGGCTCTCTGAACCTTAAGAGTATTCCTGTGGCCTCCCCTTTACTTACAGATAAGCTGACAGAAGATGAACAGCTTTTAACAGTAGAGGAGAGTGAATAAATACTGCAGCCATCAGCACTTTTTTCAAAGGATAATAAGTGTTCATTTGGTAATTGCTGAGGCCATCTGTTGTCACACAGGTCTTAATCTAATAACGAAGTTAAGTAATGGACTCCTAACTGAACTAAATACAGCTATCAAATGCAGCGATGCCTACCTGTGGACAGCTTCTAAGAGCCTACAAACTGGGATGCTTTCCACTTACATTAGGGAGGAGGCTTTGTTTGAAATTGTTAGGACAGAACCTTCTGTACAACATGATTTTGGGTAGAGCTGAGCCTGGTGCTTCTCTTCTGCGCTAGTTTCAGCCAATGATCTGGTCCTGAACTGTGGGTGTGAAAGCATGGTGAGTGCCAGGCTCCCTTACTTTGTCTAAGCACAGAGGCTTTACTGAGCGTTGTTCTAGCACTAGCATAACAAGGTGACTGCCCTATGTCAGCAAAATCTCCTAACGCTTATCTGAGTAGGTCAAGGAACTGTCTGCACTCTAGAGTGCACCCTGAGCCATCAGCTGAAATGATAGCAAGATCCAACTGGAACAAATATGACTGACAAACCAATTCTTAAATCTTCAGATGCGAACTCGCGAAAGCAGGAAGCAGAGTGGAAAGAGAAAGCAATAAAGGAGCTGGAGGAATGGTATGCCAGGCAAGATGAAAAGCTCCAGAAAACAAAAGCGAGCAACAGGTAAGGTTAAGGTTTCTCCAGCTGTCTGAAGAGTTACGGTACTGGCTATGGAAATAATGGGGGAGAGATGTTAGAACACTTCTTTTATGTCCTAAGGCACTAGTCCTTCAGATCATTAAAATAACCTCTCTGGAAATGGGTCTCCAGGGGCAGATTATTTTTTTAAGTTTTTGTGGAATCTAGATTAAATGTTGAAGAATAGCAAGAGAAAGCATTAAGGTAATGAACAGGAATTACTGAAGATTCCTTAAGACACAAAGTTTGAATGTGGCCAAAAAAAGTTTTAGTCTACCCACTCTTTTGGATGCTGCTGATTACACAGCTCTTCACTGACTAATTGCCTACTTTGAGACTAGCAATCTTACTTGTTATCTTTAGAACACGGGGAAGTGGCCTTCTAGTTAGTCTGCTACAAGTTATTTTATTAGGTATCTCAAAACCTTTCACTGCTCCTTTTGGAAGTTTTTGAGAAATAACCACACTCAGTTCTGCTAAGTGAAGAACTAAATACTGACTGTGTCTCTGCTGAGTTTTAATGGTCTCATTAAATTAGACAAATTAATGGCTCCTGGGGCAGAAACTAATTACATGACTGCTAGTCTAGTAAGCTCTTACACTTTCTTAGAGGTTCCCTGTGGAATTTTGACTTCAGACTATGTAAAGGTAAATATGGTAGTACTGGCTTAATTCACTTAGATCTCTACTTCTGACCTAGGGTTGCCAATGTCATTCTGTCCAGGTAATTGGCAGAGTTGCTTTATGTTTTGGGAACCCACAGTCTTGAAGAGGAACTGTTTGGTTTTGTTTGGTTTTTTTTAAACACCATTTTTCTAATCAAAATGGCCAGCAGGATTGTCTTAAGTAGAGTCCTGGGTAGATTCTACTTCTTACTAAAGAAGAAAGGAGGCTTACACTGCCTACTAAATTACAGATTTGACACTTCTGTTCACTGAGATAGTCTTTTGGTTGGGCCAAGAAAGGGAAACAGTATTTGCACTCATCTATGATAGCCCCATAGCTTTATTGTGGCCACTGTTTGAGTGCAGGGTATGCCTTCTGGAGCAGGGTCCATTTAACAAGTGTGCAGAGGAGGAGTGTTTGGCATTCTTACCAGCCTGGTGAGATCTCTCCTAATAGTAGTTTCTGTCCCCTGGAAGTAGCCAAATTCTAACACTGCAACTGTAATCCTAAAGTAGCTGGTCCCGATTTCTAGGATGTAGCAGAGCTTTTGTGTTGCCCTTGCCCTGAGTCAGTGGCTTAATTGATACATTCTGTGTGGTAGCTGCTTTCCTGTTAGAGTAAGTCTAGGTGATACAAGGTTAACGTGCTTGTTAAAACTGCCTTCAGCTATGTTTCGTACTTCTCATCCTTATCTCTTTTCTCCTGCCTGCTTACCTGCCTGTTGGACTACTTGCTACCTAGGGTGGCAGATGAAGCTTTCTACAAACAACCCTTCGCTGACGTGATTGGTTATGTGTATGTTGTCTAACTACCAATTCTGTTTGCTAGTCAACTAGGTAATGAGGAGGATCAGAAGTAGTGCTGAATGTCTGGAGGTGACTTCTGAATATTTCAGGGCAGTATAAGCTAATATAAGTAAATAGTCTTTACTATTTGGACTGACTCTGATCTGCAGTTTTCCTGTAAGGATCCCATGCACTGCACAACATCCAGCAATTTGAGGTTAAGTCATGTAGTGTACATACCACTGGAATTTTGGTAATGACCTCAGTAGTCTTTAAATGCAGGGGTTTGCAGTTGTTTCCAGGCCAGTGAACACTGCTTAGCAAGATTCTGGTTATGTGGGTTAGTGTCTGTAGCGTTATTTGGCTGCTGTATTTATTCCTAGTCACTTCCACAGAGAAGCACAATGTTTAACTCTGTATTCTCTGTAATAGGCTTTGAGCTCCTGATCTGTGCTCATTTGCCTACATAATCAGAAAAATATTCAACCAATGCTTGCACATAAAGCTCTGCAAGCCAAGGAATGTGGAAAGAAATTGCCTGCCAAAAAATCAGGGTAGAAGAGGTGTGTGCATATAGAATTAGGATGCTGATAGCAAACAGATGAAAAGTGCAAGAAGGTAGTACTGAAAAAATCGGCATTAACTGCTGGGAGAACATTTATGAGCAGCTCTGTGTAGAGATTTTGCCAGCCTAATAGAGTAATGAGAATACAACCATGACTTTCAAACCCCAATGAGTATGCTTATTTCCATGGGGTGGAAGGATTGCAATGTTCATTGGCTTGTTCAAGTGTTTTAATTTCTTCCCTTAATTTGTAGACTTGAACTGAAAGATGGCCATGTCACAGATTCTAAGGTGATACTTTTAGAAGGTGTATTAGTGAGCGATGGTGTGGCTTTGAGTGCGTTAATATTGAAGGTCCAGTGTGGAGTTCATTACCAAACTGTAGGTGGATGTAAACCAAGACTTGTAAAATGATGGATTTACAGGTGGTGTTTGACTTTTCTGAAGTCTCCTGGAGTTGATTTTGATAAGTTTTTCCAGCAAAACCCTTGCTTTCGTATATCACATGCAAATGTGCAGTATAAATGCTGCAGAATAAAATTGGCAGCCTGTTTCCTGAATATAAGTTAAGCTACTAGTGCATGTTCAGCCAGCTGATCATCTGCATTAAACTCATTCTCATTTTCTGTATCTGACTTAAACTTTCCTTTTTTCTTTTCTTCTCTTCACCTTTAAGCACAAACATAAACCATCCTTGCTACAGCCTAGAACAGTTAAGTAAAAAATCTTCACTGCCCCTTAAAAGTGTCATGTCACATAAAGTAGCAGTGTTGTAGTGACCCTTGTCTTCAGTGGTGTCTGTAACCTTATCATCCCTGTGAACAGTGCTGAATCCTCATGGGAGAGTCATCTTCACTGCTTTTTCTGTACTGCTTGTTGGAGTAGATGGATTTGGTTTGATCTCTTGATGCTTACTGCTCTTGCACTCAGGCAGCTACCAGGGCCACATAAACTAGGCTCAAAAAAACTAGGTGCTGGAGTGTTATGCATGCATTGAAGCAATGCTGTTGGCAGCATAGCAATGCCAAAAGAATGCGGCTGGGACGCCACTGGCACCAACTCGTACATAATGTACAAAGCCCGCTCAGAGTCTCCTTAGGGTGAGAGCAGAGGAAATGTGTTCGTCCTGTGAGCTGACCTCAGATGAGTCATACCCTCTGCAAGATGTGCTTTAGTCCGTAGCACCCACAAGTGTGGGTTTCATGGTTTAAATTCCTTTTGATTCATGGTGCTTCACTACAGCATTGGGAGTCATCAGCAGGTAGCTTAAAGATGGCCTATGGGGCTTGGGCCTGATTTAAATCCTCAAATGGAATCTGTTTTAAGACATACTTGCAGGGACTTGCAAATTTCCATTTGGCAAGTGTCCAATATAAGCCATCAAGTGGCAGAGACTTAATTAGTTAAGACTTGGACATTTCTCTGTAAATAAAGTGCCTACATAGGAGTACTTTACTGTCTAGTTGTGTGTGGTGACTACTTAGGCAAAGACTCGGTAACTATCCTTAAAAACACCTGTATTCCAACATTTTACACAGCAATCCTCTGCACTGCTTGTGCATAGCATTCTACTGCAACCTACTTTCATCTCCAGGGTTGGGGCAGTGGGGGCTTAAGTAGCCATAATGTCCAGAAGCAGCTATCAGGTCACATTTCTTACAAAACCTGCTGCAAGAAACTGCATCCTGTAAGAGGGAAGGAGTGCCTTATATGTTGGGCATTAACGCAAGGTGCATTACATTGCTTTTAGGGCAGCTGAAGAAGCCTTTGTGAATGATGCAGAAGACATTTTTCCAGGCACTGAGTGGGAACGTGTGGCTCAGCTCTGTGACTTTAATCCCAAGTCTAGTAAGCAGGCAAAAGATGTATCCCGCATGCGTTCAGTCCTCATCTCACTCAAGCAGGCTCCGCTGGTTCGCTGAAGGAGAGCGCAATGGAAACACTACAAATGCAATATTATAACCTTACTCAGAGAACCTATGTTTGCAGTAATTGGATTAATTGTTTCAATGTTTGGTTTGTTGGTTTTTGGGTTTTTTTTGGACCAAACCTCATGATGTATCTAGAGCTGATCATTGTTTGATTGCATGTTCTTCGTTATGTTTCCTTTTTGTGTCTGAAACGGGAGAACCTCCAAAACTGTAGTCTCTGTGCTATTGTGCACTGAGATGTTGATTCCCACATTACTGATATTAAACACCTGTTAAACAGCAAAATCTGTTGACTTTGGATTATTTAAGAGACAGTCCTGCTCTCTTTCATCAGGGGTGTTTGAACTGAGTGTTAGCAGACATTTCTTAATTGCTAGTGATTTCACCTTGCTGGTGACTGACTAGCCAGCAGTGCTCCTGGTATCTGAGAGACTGTTCTGCTTGCCTCTATAAGCTTTCTTAAAGCTCTTAAGAGCTTTAGTTAAAAACTGCTTCCCTATCCAATTTATCACACAAGATGGGAAACTGGAGCAGCAGGCTTGTTAAGGAGCTTATCTCACTTCTGGCCAAACTGAGGACACTGCCTTCTGCAGGTAAGCAGCACTGTGTAGTCTTCTGTTGTAACTGCAGCTGCAGTTCTTACGGTGGAAATACAGTGCAGGTCACTGAGCAGTTAAACTCTTTGATATTCTACTGCATATTCTGATTTGCCATGTATTCAGTGTGGGCTTCACATGCAGAATCCTGTTGTACAGAGGCTGTCTGGGAGTTTTTGAACTGTCCTTGTCCTCACTGACTCTTGCAGACACTTTCTTGCACCAGGCTGATGCACTGGAGATCTGGAGAGCAAGAGAAAGGAAGACTTGCTCTTACTGCTGCACACTTGGGTTTGAGCTGTGTATGACAAAGTGGTTGAATTTGAAACAAACGGATCCAGAAGATACCTGTTCTGCCTCCTTGGCTGTCTGATCTCACCCAGCATTCACAGGGGCTGTATTCTAGCCTTGTGCTGGTAAGATTTATGTTAGCTGTCTAGTAAGTATGTTCAGTCTCATATGTTATTTCACCGTTTTTATCAAAGATACAGTAGCTTAACTAGTGTGTAGCAGGAACTGTTTTAATGCCTTTAGGTTAGTCCAACAGCCCAAAGAGGGTTGCAGATGCAGATTAAAATTTACTGAGGTTCAGGGAGTTGCTGCACAGCAGCTGTCTTACTAGCAGCTGTGCCCCCTTGGTGGATAAGATACTGAATAAATAATTGCCAGTTGGGCTTCAGTAGTTAAGCTGTACTTTACTGTCAGCTGTAGTGGCAGGGGGGACACTTTTGCAAGTGTATTCACAAGCTACCGGTGAGTGGTGATGAAAATAATAGTAGCCTACAGGTCTGGAAGCTTAATCCCATGGAATAATAAAGCAGGAAAATATTTTCTTGACTGTTCAGGGATACCACAGGTGAGTTTAATAGGACTGAGGCACAGAGCAAGTCTGTGCAAATACTGATACTCGGTGCTAGCCTTGGCCAATTACACACTCACACTGACTGAAAACCTCCCTTCTTCAACTCACCTCAAAGCTCTAAAACAAAGGTTTCTGAAATGAATTGATAATTTAATAAAGAAAGCTCCACTGCATTAAATATACAGTGTTTAAAATGTTAATTTGAATTTACTGGAATTTGAAAGATCAGCAATCAGAGGGGCTAATCAGAGGGATTCCTGCACAGAGTTATGGGACTGATCAATCACCACATTGTCTGATCTCAGCACATTTCATCTGTGCTAAGGGCATGAGTTTGAGCTTCAATCCAAGAAAACACGTAAAGACACTTAAAACTCAAGGCAAAAGCAACATTATAGAAGTTAAAGCAGTGTTTTATAAGCTGGGTTTGTAGGGTCTAACAACGTGTCTGCATTTTTTTTGTGTCTAGCTGAAACATGCAACAGGCAGCTCTCTGGGTTTTGGCTGCCTCTGCTAGCTCTTGTGCTGAAATTTTGTACATACTCTCTTCTTTTTTAATTTTATGTTCAAGTGTTCCAGCTCACTGCCTCCCTCCTACCTCCCATATCAGTGCTCTCTCAGCAAGGCTGAGGGTGGAAGGGACCTCTGGAGGTCATCTCGTCAACCCCTGCAATAAGGCCACCTAGAGCTGGGTGCCCAGGAGCGTGTCCAGATGGCTTTTTAGTATCTCCAAGGAGGAAGACTCTACCATGTCTCTGGGCAATCTGTGCCAGTGGTTGGTAACATTCACAGTGTTCAGGAGGAACCTCCCGTGTTTCAGTTTGTGCCCATTGTAACTGTGCCCCACTGAAAAGAGCCTGGTTCAGTCATCTTTTCACCTGCCCTCCAGATATTTGTACACATTGAGGAGTTTCCCCCTGTGCCTTCTCCAGACTGAACAGCCCCAGCTCTCTCAGCCTTTCCTCACAGAGATGCTTTAGTTCCTTAATCATCGTCATGGCCCTTCATTAAAAGTCTGTCCCAGAGCTGGACCCAGGACTCCAGATGTGGCCTCCTCAGTGGTATGGCCTCCCCAGTGCTCCACTCAGACTTTCCATGTCTGAGAATTTAGATACTCAGAACTTTGACATTGAGTAAAAGAATACTCAGTTTTTATTTGAGCAAATCCGAGCTCTTGTGTGTGCTTCGCAACACTGACTTGTTTCCTTCAGAGGTCAGCATCTGTCACTTTGTTTTGTGACTTCATGTGACAATGCTGTGCTGGTCTAGCTGAGCGTACTATTCCTCTGTTACTGGCTTTGACTTAGCACTGTTGCTGCTTATCTCAGTAGCATGTAGTTGATGCAGAAAACTGAGTGAGTGGAATCTGGAAAAAAACCCGGATACTTCCTGTCCTTCAAATAAAACCCCAGGTGCATGTGCTCACAGATCTGCAGCATTGAGAGAGAAGTTGGAGACTCCTAATGAATCCATCCTGGTACAGAACTTGCTTTGTTTGGCTTGTGATCAAGAGCCAGGCAGCACCCTGCCAGTCTGAAATTATGAATGGAGATGAGGAGGTCAAGGGTTCCTTAAAAAGCAGGGAGCCTGGAAGACAGTGCTGCACAGAATCACAGAGTCACTCGGTTGGAAAA
>NW_010192022.1:0-1972 GCF_000695765.1 Mesitornis unicolor
AGTAGCATAATTTGGGGTATGTGTAATAGCTGCGTAAGGGTTTGGCATCGATACACTAAAATGTTTTCTGGAGATGCTTTCCTGCACAGAACACAGCCAGCCTCCTTAGGTAAATTGTCGGACACACATGAGCTATTATGTGCTCTGAAGCACACAGCTTACACGGTGTATGAGGAGAGGCTGAGAGCTGGGTTTGTTCATCCTGGGAAGGCTAAGAGAGGGTCTAACGGCAGTCCTCAGCTAGCTGCGTCCTCAGATAGCTGATGAACAGATTATGGAGAAGTCAGGGCCAGACTCTTCTCAGAGGTGAAAGAGGAAAGGACAAGCTGCAATGGAGATGATCCACAGCAAAGCAGATCCTGATTAGATGAACAGAACAAAAAATCTTCCCAGTGAGAGGTTAAGCACTGGAACACATTAGCCAGAAAGATGGTAGGATCTCCTTGGAGCTCTGGGCAGCTTGACCTAACCCTGAAATTACTGCTGTTTGAACAGAAGGTTGAACTAGATAGCCTCCAAGCCTCCCTTAACCTGATTTTTTTCTGATTACACATATAAATATACACAAATCCTCTGCTAAAGACAGAGCAGATAAACACACAATTATTATCCTTTATGCTATCTGTATTATATATGCATATGATTAAACCAGCTGATCGCACTAAAACAAGTGGGCTAATTTAACAAATTGAACTAATTATGCTACATTTCATATTGAAAAGCAGTCCATTTGCATTTTAAAGCTTTGTGTGGGATAATTCACTGAGCGTACATAAACATTTATTTATTAAATCCTTGGACATCTGTTAGTCTCTTCACATGAGGTAGTGTTGTTTATTGCTTTTGTTGGACATTTATTTTCTCTTTTTTTTGGCAACATCTTTCAAGGTTGTTTAATATCTTTACAGTACTTTTTCCATGTGGTCTTGTGCAAAATGCAAGCAATTTTTTTTTCAGTTTCACTCAGTACATGTGGAAAAGATGGAAGGTTTTGTTTATAAAGCAAAATATACGTTTATGCTACTTCCAAATTTTTCCTGAGATATCAAGGCGACAGCATGTTTGTAACAACAGGGACAGCATTGTCTCTAGCTAAATAACAAACCAGAAAGTGTCCCTCTAAAGCTGCAGCAACAAATCTTTTGACTAAAAAGCAAAATCATATCTTCGAAAAACATACTCAACACAATGATAAAGGGCTGTTTCTTAGCATTGGAAAACAAGCATTAGAAACATGAAAAGGCAACAGGATGCTAGATGTTTTACTTCTGAGTATATCTGAAAAGAGGAGTGGTGCTACGTGGCAAAGCAACAGGCTTTCATTTTGGAGACGGAGATGTAGGTCACATCTGCCTTAGCAGCTGATTTACCTAATTCCTTAGCTGGTTAGTCTATAGACATGGAAAGATTTAGCTGATTTTATGCAGCCTGTAGACCTCCTGATAGTTTATTCCATTTGACTGTTTGTTATTATTTTCTATGGATTTTTTTAGCTCCTGTTAAGTTGTACTTTTTATTTATTTCTTTATATTGGGGGCTGGAGGATTACATGAGTGCATAGTATAGAGCTGAATTTGCTTATAGCTCAGTCTGGGTTGCTACAGATACAGAGCAATGGAGTTCAATGGAAGGGGAAGGAGAGCCTTGGGTATTGTTTTGTGAGCCTGAACCCTAAATGAAAAGATGTTTTAAGCTGGGGTTTGTTGTGACAGAAAAGATGTAAAAAGCATTCTCCTCTCCAATCATACGCAAAAATATATCACTATATATAGTAACATATATAAAGCTATATCACTATATGCCCACATCTGGCACAGTAGCCTTACAGGGCTTGAGGGAACCTATTCTGTGCATAGCTTTGTGTAATGGGCACAAACCGCTAGGCTTTAGTTGTTTGCAGAGTGGTGTTTGCTCTGTTGTCACTCCTCTTACGTTTTACAGTACTGACCTACAGAGACAGCTGAAAAACAAC
>NW_010192023.1:0-536 GCF_000695765.1 Mesitornis unicolor
GTGTGCAGCAGAGGAGGCAGTTTGTGTTGAATGGAGTAGGCCGTACTCCTGGGCCATACTTTCCTGCCGTTTGCCTTTTTCACCACAGCACAACACTTCACTCACATTCAGCTTGTGACCCACCTACTCCTTTTCTGTTCCCCATCCTGGTTGGTTGAGTGCTCCTGTGCAGTAACACAACCTGGAGTCTTCCCTTTTCAACTGCATCTGATTTCTTTCAGGTCATTCTCTGAAGAAATAATTTGAAAACCTAATCCAAAATCCCAAGGCACAAGAAGCCTCACAGCTTGGCAGCATCTGCAAACTCCTTTGTCTGCTAAGCCATAGTCAACCAAGGATTGTTCGTCCTCAACTAAAAAGACTTTCCCGTTTACAATCAACTTCCAAACCAGTTTTATAAAGCATCCTGCACATAGTGACCAACAGATAAACTGTCAGAGATGAGTGCTTTACGCATCTCCCAGTTTAAGAAGCCTTGAATACTTTAAAATACTAATTTATTTCCATTTCAACCCGTACACACAAAACCACTCAGC
>NW_010192024.1:0-13590 GCF_000695765.1 Mesitornis unicolor
GGTCAGACACTCCTCCCTCACACGCCGTACTTCACCGCTGCGGCCCGGCACCGCTGGGCCTTGCCCGCCCCTGTCCAGCCCCCTCCCCGGGGCTGTGGTAATGAGCTGCCCGGGGCACGCTAAGCGTTATCGCCGTTTGGAGCCCGCCCTTCTTTCTTCTGTTCCGCAGTGGGTGCGAGGGCCGCGGGAGAGTGAATCTTTTCGGCGGCGTAGCTCCGGTCACGGTTCGATCCGAGGGAGGAACGGCTTGGGGTTTGAAAAATAAAGCAACCATGTGGAAAGCTCCTTGCTGTCTTCAAAATACGGCTTTCTTTTATGCCTGTTGTGTTCTCCTGTCGTGTTGTAAGCTGTCCCTGTGTGTTGCCTGTGTAGGGAGAGCAAAACAGTAAAAACCCATTCTTAAACTGCACAAAAAGCTGTAATGCTGTTTCACTGCCTGGGTCTCCAGACCGTTACTCCAGGCAGTCCTCATATAGTGAATGCTTTATGTTATTTCTATCAGGTGTCGTGCATAAGTAATCTCCAATTAGTGGTTAATCATACTGGCTCCCACAGAAAACCCACGCTTTATGTGTTTTGCTATAAGTCCCTGAATCTCGGCTCACTGAATGGCAGGCAGCTGTTTTGCTTGTGTTACACCTGCTTATGCTAGTGAAGAGTTGATTTATCATTTGTTCTAAAAATCCAGAGCCATGCTATGGCAGCATGAGTTGATTTTGTAGACACACAGTAAGGGACATAAAAGAGAAACAGTTTCCTGATCATCAGCTGGTAGATGTTAGGAAATGGATTACCATCACCTTCCATGTGTCTAGTGATTTGTACCTAGACATAAGCCATTCTTGAGCTGCAAAAGGCTGTGACTGGGAATTCCGAAGTTGGTAAAGTTTGTGACAAAAATACTTACTTTTAGCTTTTGTCTTATCGTATGCACACCCAGCTCCTAAATGCACACGTGTAATTATCTTTAAAACTTGTCTACTTTGGCTGTATGCAGATTTGGAAGAGGGATATGTAACTATGATTCCGAGGAACTGCTTTCAATTTGGCTAATGCTACTGTCAACTAAGTTAAATACATAAACAAGGACTCTTGAGCATCATACAGAAAAAAAAATGCATCACTGTATAAATGTGTGTTATTTGATGGCTTCTTTGTGGGATTATTAGTAAAAAAAAACCTGAAAAGGCCTTGAAAACTATAATTTCCATGAGTGATACTTTTTTAGGACATAGTCAAGATGACACCTGATATACAGGTGTTGTGCTTCAAGCCCTGAGGTTTTTGAGTGAAGCAAGGGAGGCAGAACACCAAGTGTAGAAATCAATCATGTGCAAACTGACATAGCTTTCTGGGTTTTCTTGCTGGATTGTCAGGTTTAGTATATGTTAATTTCTTTCAATCTGGTTTAGGAATATCTGGGCATTAGTTGAGCTGTGTTCACATTGTTTCATGAACTGTTATGGTGCACAACAAATTGAGAAGTTAAGGAAGGATATTTTTGTCATACAAAGTGAATGAATGCTACTGAGAGTCAGATGGCTGGAGTGTAATTCTGCAGTTTTCTAACTAGAAAGGTCTTTTACCTTGACATGGTGCCTTTCTTTTCTTCTAGTTTGCAAGTCATGTGCTCTCCGAGGATTTTCCATCCAGCCTGCCCAGCAGAAGAAGATTCCAAACCGGTATTTGGGCCAGCCCAGCCCCTTCACTCACCTACACCTTCTCAAGCCAGGTTAGGTTCAGGCCCTGTATGAGCCAATCATTGCTATTCTTTCTTGCCTCTATTTTTGCAGAGGTGTCTAGGACAGAGTGTTGATTTGCTGCATCATACAGGTGTCTGGGATTTCAGCTATTTATGATTAACTTCATTAGGCAGTAATTCTGTTTAGTGGTTAATTTCCTTGTGTGGGATGATGCTGATTCCAAAATTTGGCTTTGCCTGTTAGCTTTTTACATTTTTCTGATGGGGTGGTCATTGTCACAGACATCAGTACTGCAGACTTTTTATGGCAGTGGCATCTTGGGAGCTCATTGTCCTGCAAATACAATACAGTTTATATTAAGGGAGAGTCCTTTGTGCAAGCTGAACTGCCAGAATGCTTCATATCAAATGTCTTATGAGTAACAAGATAAAGGTGTCATTCAGAAAAGGAGACTGGGGAGAGACTTACTGGGAGATGGACACCACTTGTCTAAAGAACACGCCCCCTTCAGAAGAGTATTCAAGATGTAAGGAAAAGAAGAAAAAGAGACTTGTGACTTTTAAGTTAGATGGTAGTGATGAAAGAGAAGCTGAGGTTGTGCAGTTTCATAGGATTAATGAAAATGGGCATGTATGTATGAGATGACCATGATAAAATCTTAAAAAAAAATAAATTAAAAATATATTCAAGAATATGTCCAGGAAAACATGCTGGTTCTGTGTTCTTTTTCTATAGATAGGTATACAGAGAGAACAGATGAGTATATAACTGTGCACTTGCATATTCAACTGTAGAATAATTAGGTCAGAAGGGACCTCAGGAAGTTAGTAGGCCCACCCTCTGCTCAAAGCTGAGCTAACTTCAGTGTTAGATCAGGTTGCTCAAGGCACTGATTAACAGCTCACAGTAAATGAGGCTGACACTTTAAAAGTACTCACAGCTGAAACACTGGAGATTAATTCTAGCTGCCCATAGTAATTTTCCATTGAATAAAGTGGTGGTGTTTTCCTTAAAATAATACATTGTTTTATTGCAATTATTGTTTTAAAAAGCAAATGCCTTTAAGGCAAAGAGAATTTCCAGGCCTTGCAGTCAAAAAGCAAATGGGATTCCCATGTTGCACCCTACTGCAGCTTCAAAAATTCAGTGGTCTGTTTGTGGTAGTTAGAAAGCTGACTGGAATGCAGCAGAGCATAGGAAATTGGCAGTATAATATTTCAGAAATGTGAGGTCAGGTTGTATTAAAACACTTTCTGTGTTCTGTGTCATTTCTAGATCTACAGTAAAACACGTTTGGTGGTTTTGTTGTTTGCTTGTTTTTTTGGGGTTTTTGTTTTGTTTTATGTGGTTTTTTTCCTTTAAAAAAACCCCAAACTTTTACACCAAATAGGTGTTGGAGTTGTACGGTGTTGAAGAAGTGTAAAGTTTAATGCAAATACAACATACGTAATTTTCTTAAACTCTCTTTTTTCAAGGAAAAACACTCTGGATAGAACTTCTCCCTCCCACCCCACCCATGCAAGAATCCAGTTACAGTACAAGTCAAATTTCAGTTTTTATTCTAGAATCGTCACTGTGTAATATATTAAAGAGGAAGCAAAGATTATGAAAGTAGAAAGTTAACAGTATGAAAATGCAATCTATGTTAAAGGAGGGTATTAGCCAAAGTACTGATTAAGGCTTATGTGTTAATTTAAATAATAGTTAAGTAGTCTCACATTTTTAAAAAGGCATACTTAAGCAGTTGATGGCTGTTCTTGCAACTTCAGTCCGGTTTTGATGAGTATCTTGATTGCTGTACTTCGTATACCTTCATGACTAGAGCAGTTTAAAGTGTACTTTCAACTAAGAGATCATTTGCTTAGTTAGTCACTAGGAATATAGTAATTAACTTTGGAAAAAATGAAATTGTTAATTATTGAGAAAAGCTCTATCTGCCCTGGAGAAGATTCCTTCTCTTAATGGGAGTCTGCCGCCAGCCTGCAGTTGGTGGAGTCTGCTGCCTGCCTGGAAGCTCGTGACTGGTTAGACTCTGCAACCTCTGCGTTTCTGCCTGATCATCCAGTATCTGGGACACCCAATCTGCCCCTTATGGTTGAGAACTGTTTACTTAATGGGTTGACTTAGTGTGTATTTGAATTGACATTCTAGCTTTATCTGAGGAAATTAATGCTCAACCTCAAGAGGTAATCTTCTGTTCAATGTCCAGATGCTATAAAACTCATCAGTTTTCAACAGCCAAAGTCCAGTTTGCCTTGCCCCTTCCCCTTTTTTTTACATCTCTTTCTGAAAACATCCACCTGCTTTGTATGCTTGTCTGAATCTACCAGGTTTTGTGATTTCTCCTTTTGCGCAGAAATGCATAATGGAGAATCTGATTTGTTGAAATACATTTCTGTCTTTGCATGATGGAGGAGCAGATTGAGAGAGGATGTGCTGTAGGGATGGAAGCTGAAGAGATGCATGAGAGAACAATGGAAAGGTGAATGAGGGACCACAATGAAGCCAAAGGCATCAGGGAGTAGGCAGGAATCAGGCATGCAAGTAGTAAAATATCATGAGTGCCTTGAATTTCTCAATCTGATTTATTTTGTATTCTTAGGAGAGGTAACCCCAGGGTTGTCACAGGTGGAATATGCCCTTCGCCGGCACAAACTGATGGCGTTGGTCCAGAAGGAAGCCCATGGCTGGGATGGATTGGACCACACAGTGATTCTGCTCTCCAACCCCACGTACTACATGACCAATGACATCCCCTACGTTTTCCACCAGGACACCAACTTCCTGTACCTCTGCGGGTTCCAGGAGCCTGACAGCATCCTGGTGCTGCAGAGCATTCCTGGCAAAGCACTGCCCTCTCACAAGGCCATACTTTTTGTGCCCCGGAGAGATCCAAGCCGAGAGCTGTGGGATGGGCCCAGATCAGGCACAGATGGGGCGATTGCTCTCACAGGAGTAGATGAAGCTTACACCATTGAGGAGTTCAGGCACTTGGTGGCCAAGCTGAAAGGTAACAAAAAATGAATGGGGAATGAGATGAGACAGGGTTTGCAGGGTCTGAATGTTGTGGGTTTGTGGGGTGGTCTCTGACACCAATTCAAGAATTCATGAGCCTGGGGGGGTGCAGCAGATACGACAGTATGACAAAGACAGTTGGAAGTTCTTGATAGTTTCTTGAGGGTCACCAGTGGAAATGTAGTTTGAAAAATAATAGTTTTTCCTCCCCTCTGAATTTCTTGTGTGCCCATGTGAAAGCCAGTGTGCACATCTGTGTATTGTAAGGAACAGGAGAAACAAGACAGGCTCACAACCTGTATTACTGTTTCAGTTGTATCTTTGTGCTGACAGAGCCAGGACCAGATGAAGCATAGGAAACCTGAAGGTATTTTATTCATAATACACTTGGAAAATGATCTACACAGGGAGATTGTTAGTCCACTCACCTTTTTTAGCTGCATGTTAACTTGCTCTTGAGATACAAACATTGCTGTACTTTAGATGTGTTCTTTTTCTTCATCTAACATCACCCTGTAGCCTCAATACCAATAATCCAGGGTGAACTTGAATGCATTATAAAATGAAGCTGAAGGCTTATGGCAATATAAAAAGGGCAAGTGCTTGAGGGATTACACAAATAGATGGAGTGGATGCTGGAGTCTTAAATACCACCTTGAATTCTAGTTATTTGTTTCAAAAAATAATGTATTGAAAGTAGAAAAGTTGCAGAAAGGACAACAAGGATGATCAGAAGTATGGAATGTGTGTGAGATACATGCTCGATAAACCTGCTCAGTTTGAAAAATAGAAAACAGAAGGTAAGGTATGAGAGATGTGTATGGTTATGGAAAGCACAGAAGGGATGAGTAGGAATGACAAAGTGCTATTTTTCATAATTTACAAACAAAGGAACACTGACTAAAATGATCAGATGACAGGCTTTGGCACCTTGTAAGTTTTAATTTGTACATCATGCACTGAAGATTTGGAATGTCAGAAGCATAAATGGATTCAAAAGTTTTTAGTTCCATGGGGAAGAGGTCCATGAAAAGCATTTAATCACTGTTATGAAGATGCAGCCTTGAAATGAAGAAACCAGAAGTGGAGAGGATGTGCTGAGGAAAATACGCTTTCATAAATGCCCAGTTTCTTGGAGGCTTTTTATGAGCACCTGCTAAGGGCTACTGCCAGCAAAGAAGTATGACCTAGGTGGACGTTAGCTGTGACTCAGCATGGCTTTTCTACTCATTCCCATTTAAAACACTCCTGTAAGGAGAATGTGGGTGCTAACTCTGATGAAGGGAAAGGCTAAATGAGAGAACAATTCAGAACATGCACCACTGCAGTGCAATGGCTACTTAGCTTACAAAGGGCAACTTTGATGTGCAAACTCTGACTGGATCTGTGCAAAATACCTATCTTCAGCGATGATCACAGGATCAAATATTCACATAGAAGTGGGGATTTGTCAAGTCTACATGCTATGCATTGGTAATCTTTCAGGTTTTGAAGAGATCGCTGGTATCCTGTGACAGTGAAAGTGTCTGTATGGTTTGTAAATGCACATTCAGAGGAAATGAATTTCTCAAATACAGGAGCAGATCTAGTTTAGGAGGAGTGAGTTTGTTCAGTATGGGAAGGACATGTCTACATTTATTTTCATCTGTGTCAGCTTTTGTTTTGTATTCCAGGTGAGTCAAATATTGTTTGGTACGACTTGACCAAACCAGTGCATACAGAGCTGCATTCTGACTACATGCAGCCCCTGGCTGAGATAAAAGCTCGGAACAAAAACCACATCCAGGGCATCCGACATCTAGTGCAAAACCTCCGGCTGATCAAATCTCCTGCAGAGATTGAAAGGATGAAGATAGCTGGACGGGTGACAGCAGAGGTATGAGGTCATGTGCTCTCCAGATGAACCAGTGCCTTCCTTTAACGGAGAAAGGGGAGAGTGTTGTTGATGGGGTGATGTGGGTTGCAAGGATGGCTTTGGTCTTATCTGTTACTGAACTGCTGTGTCTCAACCATCAGCTGGGCTCAGCTCCCTCCATATGAGAAGGAGAAACAGGAAGACTGCTTGGACTACCAGCTTCTCTTGATTAGTGTAACTTTAGTGAAGAAGAACCAGCAGCTGTTAGATTTTTTTTAAAAGTAATTTACCTGTTCAGAAGCAGGGGTAGCCTCTTCACTCTTTTCCCAGCTTTCTTTCTCCTTCCCCATGCCATTTTCTTCCGCATTTATCCTGTTGTTTTTGGGGAAACAGGTTTTTTGTGAACACATTGCCTGTGTATGTCTCTGTATTCCCCCTTCCCCCTCAAATACCTTTTGAAATTACTGGCCAATTTTCAACTAATCTGACATAACCTCAAATGCAATTATATTTTGTTAAGTATTATTAAAATAAGTAGAAAAGAGAGGTACAGCTTGTTCTTCTCTGAAGGAAAAGCTGCCTCTTGTTCCTGTGTTTTGGGACAGCTGATTTTAGACCTTTCTCGAAAGACTGCAGGTTAAAAAAAGAACTCTCAAGTTCAGGCTCCTTTGCTAACTGAAGGGCCCTTCTTTTTCATAGGCTTTCATAGAGACGATGTTTGCCAGCAAAGCCCCAGTGGATGAAGCCTTTCTGTATGCGAAGGTGAGTACGTTGTGGTTGGAGGTGAGATAGAAGGGCTGGATGTTGCTTATCCTTCCAGGAAACTAGAAATGTCAGATCTCTCTATAACGTGCCTCCCACTGTAGCACATTTCTCCTTCACCCAGCTCTTGTGCTTCCTAGGACGTGCAGAAAAGTCAGCATGAGGAATTCTTCCGTACTTCCTGTACCCTTATTGATGGAACATAGTGATTATCTAGGTTTATCTGCTATTGATGTCTTTTTCTACTGTATTTAAATACAAAACCTGCTAAACAATCAGAGATACAGTTATTATCTTGTTCTATTGTACAGAATTTAAGTAGTTATAGCACCTGTTTGTAAAGCCTGCTTCTCTTGACTCTAGCCTCTTACTCGTCAGATTACCACAGCTTTCTTGAAGCAGTGTAGAGGCCCCTCAGTTACAAAATAAGGACTTACTGGCCTGTACATTTGGTAAGGAATTGCAGCGAGATGCCTGTTTGAGAAAGATCAGCAGGATTTGACCCTCTATTATGACATAAATGGGCTTGTGCTGATGTGACACTGAGCTATAGTACTGACTTGTAAAGAAAATTATTTTAATTGAAGTGTATTTTACAGATTCATTTCTCACTCCAAATCTGGATTGTAAAACCTTCTTCACTACACATAGGCATCCTGGAGTGTTCTGTCCCAGGGGGTTTTGGCAATTGTAGAAAAGACGTGTTATTAATATATTAGGGATATAGAAGGTCTTTATAGATGTAAGCTTATTCATTTCCATGCTTTAATCAGCTTCATCACTCAAGAAAGGTAAAGATCTTGAGGCTTACGCTGCCTTTTTTTCCCCTCAGACATCAAGGTAGTGCATGCTTTCAAACCTTTTTAGTTCAATGGAGTCACGAAAATATATGCTGCTGTAAATACGCTGTTACTCTGTAATTTTAAAAGACAACAGCAAAACACTACTGTTGTCAAGCTGCCATTTAGGATCTTTGAAAATTCTCAAAGCTGTATGGCAACTAAGAGTGTTACTTTGTATAAGAACAAATCTCACATGGATTTATGACAGCATAATGAATGTTTGAGACAGTATTGAACAACTTGTACCAGAAAGAGTTTCCATGAGACCAGATGCAGTCTTAAAACACTCACTTGAAAAGTGGATAGTTCTGTATTTTTTCTCCAGTGTTCTTGGAAGACCTTCAAGGCTGCTTTCTTGTAGTGAACTCGCATACCAGTTTCACTTCGTGTTGTTCAAATTAAGAAAACAGTTGTAGGACATGAATTATAGCAGCCCCAGGGTAGTAAATCACCTGAATCAACACTAACGCTGAACTCTCTGAATTGGTATTCCAGTTTGAATTTGAGTGCCGGGCTCGTGGTGCTGACATCTTGGCCTACCCTCCTGTTGTTGCTGGTGGCAATAGATCAAACACTTTGCACTATGTGAAGAACAATCAGCTTATCAAGGTAAGCTGTATGTTCTCCAATAACTTAAAATGCAGTGCTGTGACACGCTGTCCCCATACGTGTGCCCTAGCTGCTCTTTCTTTGGACTGAACAAATCAAAACACTTGAATGCATGTTGTCAGGTGATAAGGGGAAAGGAATCCTGCCCTGGTTACTTTTACTTCCAGGGCCAGATTAACTTCATTCTGTCTAGTCTCTTTCTCTCCTCTTTACACTTGCTGCAGTATTTTCTGAACAGTGGAAGGACTTGCAAACAACTTCATTTACCGAGCATGTCTGCTCCCATGCTGTGTGCGGCAGTGTGCAGTGCTTGGTGGATTCCTAACCTCGCAAAAAAGAGGGACCTCTGCAGCAGGCGTGTGGAGTCTTCTACAGTCGCTTGCATTGCTTGGCCTTGCTTTGCAACATAAAGTTGCTGTTGTGGTTTAGACAGTTGTTCTATGACTTCTCCCCACCCAGGGAGGGGAATAGGGGAAAGGAAAGGAGATGTGTGGGTTGAAATAAAAACAGATTTAATAAAATTATAACAATAAAAAACAATACCAGTATGAACATAAAGTACACAGAGTTATACTCAGCCAATATAGTGAGGCAGTAGGCCTTGGGAGTAGAATGGTGGGTGAGTTCCTCTTGGGATGTCAGCCATCGAAGGAGAAGGACTGTCCCCAACAAACTCCCCATTTTATAGTGAGAATGATGTTTATGGCATGGAATAATTTTTGTTGGCCAGCCTGGCATCAGCTTGGGGCCAACTGCCCTGTGTTTCTGCTCCCTGCCCTGCTTCTGCATCTGTGTAACTCAAGACTTTGATCACCACGTACCAGTGCTGGCCGAAGACTAAAACCGAATGTCTTATCAGCTTGTTCCCAGTGAAAACGAATGCTGAAGTCTTTTTAGAAGTGCAGTCTTCCTGAATGGAAAACTGATTCTAAGATTCTATCCTAGTAAAGCAGGACAGGTGCAGTAGTGCATTAAGCTGAAAAGCCTTTCAGATTCCGTGTAGTCCAGGAAAGCAGGGAAAAGGAACAAGGAGGAAAAGGAACAGCGTTAAATGTTGAGAGGTGGATTGAATGGCTTAGGTAAATTAATGTGTCTTGTCTTATTTTGAAGATTCACATTATTGAATTGCACCCTCTCCAGCTTTCCTGACAATACACCTTTAGATTCAGATAAGTATTTTCAGGAGCAGTATTCCCCCAGCGCCATACTCACAATTCACTTTCCAGAGGAGCATATTTTCCTCTGTCTTAATGCAGGATGAAACTTTTCCACTAGCATTGTCTTTTCTTGAAGCTGGCATGCTAGCAGACCTTGAAATAATCTGCAGAGACAGACGTACAAAAGATATGACAGGCTGCTTTTGGCAGAAAGAAGCCTCCTTTGTTGTTCTGTCATTCAAGGTCAGGCGTGCTCATGTAACTCCAGTTGCTTCTGTTAAACTTGTTCAGTTAAATGACTGTCACTACTTGGTTTTTTTTCAAAACTGTTAAGTACAAGGTTAAATCCGTAAACTTGACTCTTTCTTTTCCTTTATGTGCTACTTCCTACAGATCTTGTTGCCAAATAGGCTAACAAAGTGCCTAATTTGGAAGGTATTGGAAGGTATGAGGCTTATGGCCTCATGTGGACTCCATTCAGTCCACCACTTAGTGGACCCAGCTTTAAAGAAAGAGAACAAGGTGCATGATATAAAGCACTTCCTGGAGGCTAAATTCTCTTAGCCAATAAATTGTTACTTAGCTTGTTAAATTGCTTGGAAGATGGCAGGTACTACAATTTCATATTTCACTTAAAGAATTGAACCAGCTATTCTGAAAAAGTTAAAAATACAATTAATATTTTTAGATAATGGCCAGTCTATTAAGTGAGATAGTGAGATCTGCTTGCTGCTAGTTTATCGATTGTGTGACACTTATTGTACACAGTGATAGTAGCTAGCACTGGAAGTAGTGCTAGCAGTGAAATTCTGCTTCTTGTTTTTTCCCTTAGCATGCTAGAATTATTCCTTGTCATTCCACATCGTGGCTTTAGCACAGTCACAGATCTGTGGAGTGAATCTCTATAAAAGGCCTTGGATTATATGCAGTGTAATTCCATAGAGAATTTAATCCAAACTTTTTACAGATCTCATTGCTCTATTTGTTGTTAGCACCTTTAAGGAGGGAAAGCAGAAGTGATTTTGTTCCTGGCCCTTTGTCTTTTTTGCGTGACTTTTTGGAAGATGTGCAGTCAGTGATTTGATCGACATGGAACAGTTTTGCTGAAGTGAATTGGAGGTTCACATCTCCACATCTTCTTCATCACCAGATAGATTCAGAAGTATATCTTAGAGCAGTCAAGAAAGTCCCAGAAGAGAACAGGGAAGATGGTACGAGCTATTCAATAGTGCACTTACAGTAGCAATATACTGTCAGAGAAAAGATTTTGCTGGGTCTTCCTAGTGACAAGGCTAAATCTTTAACTGTTAGTGATCTTGTGAGTAGCTCAAAAATCTGTATTTTTTGTTGCAAAACTCTTCTGTCTCAGTCACTAGTAGAGAGCTACTGCTGAGAGAAACCACTGGTGTAAATTGTTGGAGTAGGTGATCCAGGTGTGAAAGGGACAGATGTCTCAGAATGCAGAATAGTTCAAGGAAAATGTCTTTTTTACTCTAAAGAGTTTGAAAATCAGCATGTTAAGAGTTCAGGCTATAGATAGCAAGTCAGAGACCACCTTGAAGAGAAACACTTCAACAGCAACAGCCTATTTATAAACAGTAGCACCTTGGGTGTTGTTCTGCAAAAGGAATTCACGTCTCTGCAGCTGCTTTGCAAAAATAAATACATAATCTCCTTTCCTGCTCTCAGACAGAGAAATCAATTAAGTTAACAGCTAAACTTACCTAACAGGGTATTTTTTCTTGTTATGCTCCAGGATGGTGAACTGGTCCTGCTAGATGGTGGATGTGAGTCTTCCTGCTACGTAAGTGACATCACACGTACCTGGCCCGTCAATGGAAGGTATGCTACAATAAGGCTGTTTTAAAGAACTTTGAGAAGCTCTTAAATAATTGATGGATTGAGTGTATGTGTGTTTCATCTCTGTGAGAGTAGTTTTAACATGTCTCATTCTGTGGTTCTTCAGAGTAATCAAATTGTATAAACTAATCTTTCAGCATGAGAAGCTGTATTCCCCACTGCCTCATGAATTACTGCATGAGTATGTGTGATTACTGGTATTTTCAGCTATTACAGTGTGCTTAAAGTGCAGAGAGGGCTTCTGTGCATTCAGCTGTGTCAGGCTCTGGTTGTGTGTAAGAGAATGGGAGTTTAGTTGACCTGTACATGGCTCTGTCAGTTGTGAATTTGCTGGTGCTGTGTTCCTGTGGTTGTGTGTTTGATTCCTGTATGTTCTGGCTCAAGTGAATTCTTTTCTTTGTAGAAATTTCTAAATGTCTACATTTAGAATTTCTTTTTCTTGTAGTAGCTTTGTCTTGCTTTGCTTTGGGGTTAGGTTGCCAGCTGAGAAACCCTGCCTTTACCCAGTGTATTGGCTGGCATTTCATATAAGGAGCCAGTTGCTTTCCTTTCTGGCTTTCCTTGCTCCAACACTGAACTGAATCTGTCCCCAAAACAGGTTCTGGGTAGAGGTTTAATTTTGAGAAATGTGCTTTGTTCCTTTTCTTGATGGTTTTTAGGTTCACCACATCCCAAGCAGAACTATACCAGGCTGTCCTGGACATCCAGAAGTCCTGCCTGAGCCTCTGCTCCCCAGGTGTGAGTCTAGAAAATATCTACAGCCTCATGCTGAGCCTTATTGGACAGAAACTGAAAGAGCTGGGGATCCTAAAGAGCAGCATCACTGAAAACCACTTCTTCAAGGTATTTGGAGTTTTTTTACTCCAGCTTTCCCCAACTAGGCCTGACTGATTTCTCCTTGGGCTATGTTAGTGGCTTTAGTTTGGCTCAGGAATGTGCTTTTGAGATGTATCTTCTAATTGTCACCACGCACTGTGCTTTAATTCGTGTTGTGGGCTTGTCTCAGCACAGGACTGGATTTCTCTTAGACAAGGCTCAACTTGAAGATGTGTTTCAGCCATTCAGCACGCAGTTTGGTGTGAAGTAACCCTCCAGTCTCAGGTGTACATAGTGTGAATATTTGTTCCTCAGCACTTGCTGTTTCACTTTGCAGATCCATTCCCATTGGTCTTCACTACTTGTTAGTGCAGATGTAGCTTTAGAGTCAGTCTGAAGGAACTTGTAGAGACATTGGCACTAACACAAAATTAGGGGTCCGGGGCTGGCTACAGGCAGTTTGTCGTAGTTTTGTGATCTGTTTAACATAGCATAAATCTGCAGTGCCACCAAAAGATGCAGCTCATTCTTCTCAGTTGTTCCACCTGCTGCCTCTTCTGCACCGTTTTGTGTCAGTATTGGGATTCACAGAGCTACCTGGTGAAGAGACTGAGGGAACTGCTCTGCCTTAGAGCTGAACCTGCAGATAAAATAGGATTGGTTTGCAGTTTGAGAAGTTTCTCTGGTCCTCCTTGCTGCAAACCTGCACGATTGCTGGTGTCAGTACAAGAAAGATGGCGGAGCCAGGTGACAGAACTTCCCCTTTGGCAGCAGCACAGATTTCTGCCAGGTTTAATTGTCCTACAGTGACAGTGCAATAACAGCACGTGTTCTCGCCTGTGGACGGAGCCTATCATGCCGGTTTCTCTCAGCAGGCGGCAGCACAGCTAGATGAGACCAGCGTCTGCAGCTCAGTCCCTAGTGAATGTGGGGAGCGTCAGGCACAGGAGGAATTCGCTCTTTGATTCCTG
>NW_010192024.1:13621-31501 GCF_000695765.1 Mesitornis unicolor
GGAAAGAGGGGGATTAGGATGGTGCAGGGAGAGGCAGTGTCAGCACCCTGTAGAGGTGGATTAAAATCCTGCTGTAGCTGCTGGGTGAAACCGGCACAGCATCCACTCTGTTGAGCATAGGAGACCTCTTTGCCACATCACGTAGCAGCTGGATCAGCTGCTGCCAGTTGTCAGGGTCTGCTGATGGGAGCAACATAGGGCTTGGATGTTTAAGGGTTGGAAATGGTTGGGGTAGCAAAGCTCAGTGAGCCAAAAACTGATGTCTTGCTTGACATGCTGAGGTGGTGATGGGCTTGGGCTGTTCTTTTCAGTGAGGAGGAAAGGAAGTCTGTAATATGCTCATAATTATGTGGTACTGGTGGGTTTTGAGGGCCATCCAGTTCTGGTAAATGGAAGACAGCCACTAGTGACCCAGTCATGGTGGTAAAATTGCTGGTTAAGCACAGAACTATTCTGTCTTTTCTCCCCATCTTTTGTGCTGAAACAAGAGGTTGGGCTGTGTTTAACTGCCTCTGTGACACTTGTTTTGTCTTCTGCTAGGCTGTTCGAAAGTACTGCCCACATCATGTGGGCCATTACTTGGGCATGGATGTTCATGATACCCCAGATATATCCAGATCGCTCCCACTCCAGCCAGGCATGGTGATAACCATTGAACCAGGTAAAAAGATATGTTGTCAGTGGTGGACAAACACATGAAACACCGAAGGTAACAGTATTGCTTAGAGTAGTTAGTTGATCCCTCAGACCAAAGCATTCAGGTCCTTTCTGGTGAAAGTGAAAATTATTACAGTATTAGTAAACCTTAAGTTATTCCTCTCCCAAAGTCATTACAGTGTTAGAAAACCTTATTTCCCTCCCAAGCACAGCCAAGGTAACAAATTATGGGAGTAAACTCTCAGAAAGTGTCTGTGCAGCAGGAGGCAGAGTAATATAGACCTCAGACTGCTGGTGTTTGACCCACAGCAGTACAGGTCAATCGCAGTGCAGAGAAGCAGGCTAAATTCACTTGTGCTATGGTGTGTGTTACTGTGACTAAACTACTACCAGTCACTGGTAGCTTATGTCTCAAGCATTGCAGTCTGCAATTACAGGCATTCGCAACTTAGCTTTACAAATTAGGTATTTCATGATGAATCTTTCTTTCTGCTTGCCACTGGATTTGGAGCTGTCAGCTGGAAACAGATATTTAATGCTTGGCTCCTTTCTCTCTTTCTATTCAGAACATTGTTAAAATCATCATTGTGAACACAGCATCAAGAGCAAGAAGTGCAGAAAGGGCAGCTGTAATTGTGGAAGTTTTTATTAATGTGCTGGTGTCTGTAGGCACTGAAGGACACTTTCCTTTCTTAGCCCGCTAGCAGCCATGAGGGAGGGGAAAGAGAGTAGCTTTCTTTATTAAAAATTTTTGGAGTCAAACTCATGTTGCTGGAAATCCAACCCAGTTCTCATGGTGGTGCAGTAAGGGTGCAGTAATTCTTGTTATGGAGAATGTTGTGTGTTTTAATTCCCTTCCTTCTTTCAGGCATTTACATCCCTGAGGATGACGTGAGTGCCCCGGAGAGGTTTCGTGGCATTGGTGTGCGCATTGAGGATGATGTTGTGATAACAGAGGATGCACCTCTCGTCTTGTCTGCTGACTGTCCCAAGGAGATCTACCACATCGAGCAGATCTGTGGCCGCAGGTCATGATGCCCCTTCTCTGCCTCTTTCATCCTCCTCTGGAGATGCAGGAGACCTCCAGGGGCTGTCAAGTGACGGAGGGTGTGAACAGATGATCGCTGTTTCCAAGACTGGGGCTGGGAAGTGGAATGCAAAAGGCTTTGGGTACTGAGGGGTGGAAAAGCAAAGCAACCTTTTCTGTGTGCATTTTCCTTCTGATGTGATTAGTGCTAATGTTGAGCTGTTGTAGGACACGGGGGTGGATTCATCCCGCTGCTTTGTGGGTTCATCTGTTCTGGTGGCCTTGGAGGGATGAGTTTTGTCAGTGCCACCAGCAGAGGGCTTCTGTCTGGTGCCCCTCCACCTGCATAGGTACAACTGCTGAGACCAGGACCTCGTTTTTACCCCTTTAGCAGTAGTTTCACAACAGTCAGATTTTAAAAATGAAGCTTCGATAAATGCTGTTTTGGTGGAATAAAGTGTTTCAGACAGCTTTGATTTTTGTAGAGCCCTGGAAGGAGGGGTTTTGGTAGTCAGGAAGATGGGTTTGATTGGGAGATAGTTTTATCTGAAGCCTGTGGAGAGTGCTTTTAGTACTGTAAGGATATGTTTGGGCCTTGTTAAGGCATATGCAAAGTAGGCCAGCAGCAGGGAAAAACATCTCATCTGGTCTTTCAGCTCATCATTTCAGAAAGGACAGACAGGGCTCAGGAGGTTGGACACACCCATTCTTGCTGTGTTCCACATTCCTTCTTTTTCTCCCAAATGCTCCTTCCAGTCTCCTGTTATGAGCACACCTCTCTCCTGGGAAGCAGGGCCATGTTGGCTGTGCTGGACTCCACTGGTGAGCTGCTGGTCTCCACCGAGGTGCCCAATTCTGGGACAGTCACGGCACCTTTCTGGTTCATGCTGTAAGTGCCAGCAACTTCAGCAGTAATTCCTTTCAGAACTCTGAGGGCATGATCACAGCTGCCTGCCTTTTGGGCTTTGCCAAGCGCAGTCAGTAACTACTGCTCGGTGATAATATTTCGGAGGCAGCTGCAAATGTGAGGGGCTAGGGTGGATGAGGAGTAAAGAGAAGAGTTGTTGCGCCTCAACATCAGCCCACGATCCAGGCCGTTGTACGCAGTAGTAAATACACCTGCTGCAAGCAAACATGGCATCTGTGATTTACTGAAAATATTTTGACGGTTGACTATTTAACATGTCTGAAAAATGCCTCTCATCAGTGCATCTCCTGTTATTTATGCTTGCTGTTGCATCACATCATCTTACTTCCTCTCTGACAATGAGTTTCAGTATTTTTTGTCTGTTATTCTCAATTTTCTTTCTTTTTCTCTTCTTTTCTCTTCCTATATTGTCTATTTTTGGCTCACTGTAATGCCACTGCTTCCTAATCCATTTTGCTTTCTAATCATTGTCACTGCCTCTTCCCCAGTTTGCCCCAGTGCCCCACAATGAATGCAGTCAGAAGGATGTGGGGAAGGTAGTCAGGGTTCCTGAGTTGGACTCTCTTGCTGTTTAACCTCTAGCAAAATCTGCCTTTTTATTTCCCCCCCCCTCTTTTTTTCCCCTGTGTTTCATTTCACGTGGTCAAGGCCAAATGGACAGTGTCTTGCGTCTCTCATTGTTTCTGATGGGAGTTGGGTGCATGCAGTGGGGTTTGAATTTGACACTTGAAAAGCAGCCAAAGACATGCCATGACTTTTATTTTTTAAACATGATGGAAAGTTAATGTTTTTACAGAGTTTAGTGTATCGAGTTCCACCTATTTAAGAAAATCTGCTAGTCGTCGATGGAAGCTGTTAGGTGCTCATGCATTACAGTGGTACATACAGTGTAAATTGTTAGAAGGAAGGCTTAATAAGCGTGGATGCGGAACCGATGAACACTTTTGATGTTGCTCTGATCTGTTACACATTTGTTGTTCCTATTACACCTGTTAAAGCCATGTCAGCTGGGACGAATCTTGGATTTTGGAACTCTGTAAAGCAGCTTAAAATAACATTAACATGAGAGCTACATGTGCCGATCTGCACATCTGCCCCATCTATGTACCTAACAGAGTTGATCACAGAATCACAGAACCACAGAATCACGTTCTGTGTGTGATTCTGTGGTTCTGTGATTCTGTGATCAACTCTGTTAGGTACATAGATGGGGCAGATGTATGTACCTAACAGAGTTGATCACAGAATCACAGATAATTGTATTTACTGTGAATAAGCCTTTGAAATACATATTAAAAAGTTATTTTTAAAATAAAAAAAATTGTAGGAAGTAATTTCTCAGGCCGTCGAGTTGCATGGCTGTTGGATAGATATAAATACCTCAAGAAAGAGCATTATTTTTCAGGGACATACATAAATTATTTTATAGATTATCTTGGACTTGAAATAACATTGTCAAATGTAGGCACACACCAATTCCTACTCCTCAGGAAAATCCTGCAACTTGCAAACACTGATAGATCTTAGGAACCTTGCAGATGAATGTTTCTGTCTGTAAAGAAGTGTTTGTGGCTCTGCTGAGTGGAGAGCAATGGATGTGCTGGGACTGCTGTGCTCCACCATGCTAAGCGTGTCTGGGTCAGGCTGTGCATTGCCCCATATGCTGCAATTCTTCCACAGTGTTTAGCCGTTTCTCCAGCATAAACGGCTGCTCATGTTTTGAATCTGTTGTTCCATGTCAAGAAGGGTGCATTTTGCAGAATGTAGTAAATCCAAGTCTTCTCAACCTACATTTTTGAAGGCTTTTTCTCACGTGTTGCAGAGGTGGATAATCAGAGCCTCATGTGGGACCTGCACACAGTGTCCCTTGAACACAGCCAAATCCTTGAACATTTTATGTGGCATTTATCAAGAAACTTAAAAAATCCCTTCTTTGGCTGCACGTACCCATGATGTAGCCCTATGGCCTGTCACATACTGCCCGGATTTACCCTCTGTCCCTGCCAAAGGAGAGGTTCCTCGCTCCAGCCACTTGGGTGCAGGAGCAGCTCTCGGTGCCAGCTACTTGTTGAGGGTGTTGGGATCACTGGGAGAGAAAGAGAAATATGCAAGAGAAATATGCAAGAGGGATACACAAGTTGACCTGGGGAGAGATGCACATCAGAGTCCTCAGGAAGTAATGCAAGTTCCCCAGTGCCTATGGCACAGGTATAAGGGCATCAGAGTACAAGAGAAAATGAGAGCCAGCCATCCCTGTGGAGAAGCTGCTTTGCTTTCCGAGAAAGCCCAGGAGGCTTTTCCTGGCTTTCCCATTTTACCTCCTTTGCCTTGCAGAGAACCAGTTAGCAGTACAGTCCTGTTGTTAACGTACAGTCTGAGCAGAGGTGTTAATTTGCAGATACGCTTCTGTCATCAAAGCAGAAAGAGATTTGGTGTTTAACAAAATTTAGCATTCTGTCTTTGTTATCTGTGAAAAATACAGTATGTCCTTCCTAAAATTGCATTCATGCAATCTCTACACATGACATAGGAAGAAGCAAACTGAGGGAGCAGGTAAAAGAGTATGGAAATTGAGGTTTTTGGGAATATACAAAGCAATAGAGAAGATTCAGGAGAAAGGTGTGATTTGGAGCTGTGGGGATGTGTGCAGGTGGATGTGAGAGTACGGAGAGAACAACAGGGTATAAAATGGCTATTCAGGATGCTGTCGGAGTGGCATGATAGCTCCAGAAAACTGGTTATGCTAACCAGGAGACCCTTAAGGATTTGTTCTGCTCAGGGGAAGGAGGGGGGGGGGAACAAAGGAGTCAGATTATATTGATGAACTTGGTCTTTACAGTTAAATTATTTCTTTTAAAAATGAATATAATTATCATACGAGAAAGTTACTGCTTTAATTATGCTGAGATGCTTAATACTTTGTGTAATTGGATAATGAATCTCTGCACTGCAATGAATTGACAGTTTTTTATTTCTTTTAAACTGAGTTGTCCAGAAGCCTATATAGGCATCTCTTCATTAGTATGCAGATCTAAACTGTATTTAAGTTTATAATTTTCTGAGATCATTACAGCTTCTCTGTTTAATGCACTCCCTACATGAGTGCTCAGCCTCCACTTGATTAAAAACCCTTGTTTGGACACTGTCACAACACTGGCTCTGGGAGTGGATCTTGACTTATACAATTAATTGTATTTCAGAGGTGTAACAATAAGTTACATTTTAAAGCAGTGGATAATGAGGCACAGAGGGCTCAACGATGCTCAGTTTCTCCCCTCAGCTCCTTTCACCTTCTTGGGGTTTGTCTTGCTGTCTTAACTGGCTGCCAGCTCTGAGCCTTCCTCGCCAGCAGCAAGCAGAGCAATGAACTCCTGTCTTCTGGCACAAGTTATGCCTCAGCCCACCTGGTTGTTTCTCTGAAGCACCACCCAATACTTGGCTAACCAAAACCAGGCTCTTCAGAAGAGGAACAAGGAAGGATTTCCAGGTCCTCCATGTGTGTTACCTGCTGACTCATGCCACTTTTTAACTGCTATGACAGAGTTATCCATTAACAATGGAGAAGAAGAAGAAAATAATTCCTGTCTGGGTAAGCCTGATGACCAGATCTTTGAGCAAGGAAAAGCAAAACAAGCTGGTTGTAGACCCAGGGGTGAGAATGGCTACTGTAGGCTTCAGTGTGTTCCTTCCCTTTGGATGCTGGGGAAACACGTAGCACTGCAGGAGCGATGTGCAGTCTTGGTTTGGGAATTCCTTGGGAATGCTGGTCTCAGACTTGCTGTGGTGGGCCAGAACTGATGGTAGTTGAAGCTCTGTGCTGTTTTTTCGTCTCTAGACCATGAAGAGCCTGTGGCATTTTAAAGGAATCGCTTCTTTTTTATTTAATTATTTAGGCAGAAATATGGTAACAGAAGGTGAAAACACTCAGCCTGTGATCAACCAGGGGAAGCTGACAGTCCAGCAGAAACTGGTTGAAATGCAATTCTTCCCAGGGAAATAGGCTCACTGGTATTTTTTGTCAGTAAATTGGGTCAGTATGAGCAATATCATGTGAGGAGGAGAGGCTCAGCTTCTTTTTATTCCTAGGCAGAACAAGGCTCCTGCCTCCGAGTCTGCTTTTGGGAGATTAATGCAAAATGGGATTGGCTGCTGATTCATGTTAAGATTAAGCAGTCAGACTCTTGTACCAGGAAATAGTTAGCAGATGTCATGTAACTTCTTATCACGTGAATCTTTTACTCAGAAAGGTACTGCTTTAAGTTTGGGGATAATAGACTTCATTTTTCTAGTCTAGTGTTAGACTGTGCATGCTCAAGTCTTTCCGGGGTCTTCAGAAGTCCTCTTAGGCAGCCGTCCTTCACACCAGGAATCCTGTGAGTCAGGGCTGCTAACTTTGTCCTTGCAGATTAAGCAGTCCTTGGTGTTGCCCTCTGTGGAAGGGACAGACAGATGCTGTCCTTGGATAGTGGGCTTCAGTTAACATTTCCAGAACAATTTGTTCTTCGTTACTAAAAAGAGCAAAAAGTACTTATCACCATAATTTTCCAGAGAATTCCAAGAAAGTGGGATTAAGGACATGCAACACCTAACATTAGTTTCGCGTATGGGAGCTACAAGCAATACTTCTGTAATTAATAGTATTGCATCTCAGTTGTGGTCGTGTTAGCCGGCATCGCAGTCATTCAAAGTGCAGCTGTTAATGGTACAGAAAGCACAGGGGTTTAAGCTTTCTCAGTGTAGGCCTCTTACCAGGCTACAAAAACAGGCAACTGGTACTGCCTATGAGAACCGTTCTTGCCTCCTTTTGGCAGACCCATCGTTTCCATTTAGTGGACTGTGTGAAGTTTGTCATTTGCGTTGGCATTTCTCTGCTGTTGTCCCAATGTGTCACCAGGATCCCATTTTGATCCAGTAACCACTTAACTTTTTTAACACTGCTTCTTGGGTAGACAAGGTTTGATATGGCATCGGGGATTAGGAGAGCTTCCATCACGGGACCAGAGCCGGGCCTGGCTGCCTCCTTACCCACTGTGTGTGTGCTCCTCTAGCCCATCTGTACGTGTCTTCTCGCTCGCAGAGGGGCAAAGAGACACGACCCTACTGACAGCTCAGGAATCTCCAGTCCTCGCATCTCCACACAGCTGCCCCTGTCACGGAGGCCTTAAATCTCCAACTGTTCCCCTCTGTTCCCCCTCTGGACTTACAGAGGTACCAGTCTGCAGCCAAAAGCTGTAGCCTCCGGTGCACTCACTGCGCTGACCTGTTACTTGTTGTCAGACTCCGTAAGGTACTGCTGACACTCCTGTGATGCATTGCAGGTATCTGGTATGTATATTGCTTTCTAATTTATGCTTTACCCTCTTCTATTTTTTTTTTCATTCCAGAAGATGAGCTTTTTAACATGGGTGTTACTGTGGTGACTGTAACCAGGCAAAACCATACATTTTGTATTGAGATAGTTCTACATTTGTGGGCTTAATCATCTTATGATTAAGAGATTTTTTTAAAGGCATGCTGTGTTCTTTGCCCTTCTCTGCAGAACAGAGAGAGGTTTCTACTGAACTTTTGGTTACACAGTATAAAGTGGAAATGTATGATTCATCTTCAAAAGCACGTGTGTGGTGCACAAACACATGCATATTATGCAAACAAATGTTGTGACTTCTAGCTAGTTAGAGATTTAGAAGATATTTTCTTCAAGCATAATTAAGATTGTTTAGATATTTGTCTCTTTGTTTATGCTTTATTTGGATTTCTTGTTAAATTTAATTTTACCCTAGAATTGCCAAGGTTTGTAATTCTTAAGGTTTGAATAATTGCATTGTCTCTGTAATATACTTTACTGTAAATCACTGCCATGAAGCCTTAACATTGCCTCTATCTTCAGAGATTCTTTCTAGTTTTATAATGTAATTTCCCTGCAGTGTGAGGCCTCTGAGGAGACAGCATTCTGTGATTCTCACCTGAGGAGTGCCTTTCCAAAAAAGGTGAGAATGTGCTATCCGAAAGATATGATTATTACTCTCAAAATTCAAAACTGCAAACTATGTGAGTTTTGAACCCAAATGTATCATTCTAACATAGTTTCTTAGGAAAAATAAAACAGAACAACTGTAGCAATTAATGGAAAGAAGGATTGTAGTGCAAATCTAAATTCCTAGTATACTGATAACTGCAAATTAATCTCATAATTAGATATGAGAGTGATTTTCCTCCAGTGTGCAACTCTCTGAAATTTTAGTGAATGTTAATAATAAACTAGAAGACTGATAAGCTGTTTCTCTAAGCTCAATTAAGACAAGAAATGCACCAAATGCTACATTTCTGAAGAACTCCATTTTTAATGAGTCACAAGCTGATAAGGGACTGGGCTGAAAATCCTCTAGGATATTGCGTGCCTTCGGTTAATAAAGTCACCGAATAAACGGGTAGGAGGCACCCTTTGATCAAGTCCTTTGAGCGCCTTCCCGTGACCGCCATTGCGCTTTACCTTCTCAATTTGGTGCTGAGCCTGGTACCTGGTGTGTGACAGCAGCAAATCCCTCTGAATGGCATCGAGCCTTGACCTGAAGGCTGGGGGAGGGAGAAGGATGAAGTGGAGAACTGTTTCTCTCAGTCCTTTGCTCCAGCTGTTCACCACCCAAGCATTAAGAATCCATGCACCTTTTCCTTTTCTTGCCCATCCCTCCCAACAGGCATTAGAGGGAGGGTAAGGAGCAACTGGATATGTTTAATGAAGAGCTTGGATGCCTGCTCTGGGTTCAGTTTAGCCTTGACAGTGGAGCTGTCACTGCACTTCTATAAAAACGCCTACAACTCTGAACTTCATGTCCTCCTTCAGTCACATTTCTCAGAGTCCCCAGAGCTGCAAAATGGGGTCGTTCACAGTTTAGCAAGGAAAGCAAACCCAGAAGAACAAAGAACCAGAGAGGAAAGGAAGAAGATAAGCAATGAAGAGACGTATGGGTTGCATGGCTCTCATCTGGTGGAAAAGATCTTGGGCACGTAGATGCACACAAAAGAAAATAAAGTCTTCCAGTAAATAGTGCCATCTCCTTTTTACTCCTTTTTTCCCCCTAGTACTTAACATAATCTTTGTGCTCTTAAAAAATTAAAGATGAAGTTTCAAAAGGGGCTGCAAAGTGGCTCCTCTGGGCCTGGATCCATACTACATTGGGGCCTGCCCCTCTTTTTGCCATCATGTTTTTTCCAGTAAAATAAGCGATTGCGCAGGACATGAGCATAGTCCAGATGTTATCTAAATCTGCCATTTATTCATTGAATCACCTGGCTTTGCAGATCTGACTACTCATGACAAAGCAAAGTGAAAGAAAAAAATCCAAATCCTGAAGAGCAAGTGCAAAGGAGAGCACAGAGTAAGCGTGTGAGTCAGTGTTGCCTGTTAGGTTACACTCTGGACTCAGGATCTAGTGTTTCAGAAAAGGCCCGTCCTTGAAACTGTCCATGTTCTGTCACATTTGATCACTTTAACCTCCTTAACAGCAAAGGTCTTCCCTTGAAATCCTCAATGTCTGTCTGTTCTTCTTGCCTCACATTTGAAATCTAACAGGCACAATGCATATTTCATGTACCTCCAATTTTTTTTCCATCCCCCTTGGTAAACTTGGCGTTGGCCCAGCTATAACATATCTAACAGGTAACTAACACACTGCAGCAGGAGATGTTTCCATCCTGTTGCCTGATGTTTTCAGAACGTTTCCATTGGAAAGCCTGCTCCAGGTTGAGTGCTGGAAGACACGAATGCCACTGAGTGTAGTTAAAAGGAGGGCTGACCTTTTACACGGTCCATAAACTGGATTTGGCCTGGAAAAAAGTTTGGAGAAGGTCTGGAGGAGACTGGCCCAGGCAGCTGTTCCCAACCCCAAGCATTGAGCAGGAGGATGTCTCCATGAGAGCTTTACTTCAGGTGAGCCTGTGTACACCCAGCTGGACCTCCATGGGCTGCAGGAGGACAGCCTGCCTCACCATGGTCTGCATGGGCTGCAGGGGAATCCGCTCTGGTGCCTGGAGCACCTCCTCCCCCTCCTTCTGCACAGACCTTGGTGTCTGCAGAGTTGTTTCTCACACAAATTCTCACTCCTATTTTAGTTTTTTGCAGGTTTTTTTCCCCCTGTTCTTAAATACGTTATCAGAGAGGTGATACCACCGTTGCTGATGGGGTTGGCCTTGGCCAGTCGCGGGTCCATCTTGGAGCCGGCTGGCATCGGCTCTATCAGACATAGGGGAAGCTTCTGGCAGCTACTCACAGAAGCCACCCCTGTAGTGCCCCTTTACCAAAACCTTGTCACACAAACCCAATACAAAATTGTAACATAAATTAGAAAATGAAAAGCATTTTTTGGATTTTATCTTTTTTTATTCAAGAAACACATTTATAAAAAGAACAAAATTTTAAGTAGGAGATGAACTGGTTTAGAGAAGTTAACAACGTGACTTGTTATTAATTTTATAACTGTTTAATAGATACCTTTTTAAAGTATCCTTTTCACTGCTGCCAGGTATAAAACTCCTAAACAAGTAGTTGAGATTAGTGTGGTTTTGAAGTTAACTGGCATGTTCCAGTCTCTGCCTAGAAGTGTGGTTTCTGTAGGGTCTGCTGTTGCATGTCATGCACTCAGCCGATCTTCATAACAAGGTCAGCTGAAGTATTGCTGAGCCTATGGAAACAGGAACAAGTGTTTCCAGTGTCATCCCAGCAATGTTTTAGCTTTTAGGATAGGACTCTCGCTCCTATGAATTTGTCTTGACGGAAGTGACTGATGTTCGCTGTCCTACTCTAACGAGTATGTGAAACGTTAAGTACTAATGATGCATTAAAATTCTGGAAAAAATTTCTCCCAATTGATCTTTACTCAAAGGACCATTCTGCATTGGTTGGATACAACGAGACTCCAAGCTCTATGTGAGCCTTTGCATACAGGAACAGGAAGAAACTTCCATTCTGGGAGAAAGTTCTTTTTTTGCAGATCTGTATGAGTGTGCAAACACTATTGGCAGAAGCCACAATTCCTCCTCTAATTAAAATATTCAATGTTATAATAAAAAGATGCTTTCTTCACTTATTCTGCAATTTTAGATTCAAAATGAACTAGTGTAGTGGTTTTAATGTATGCAGTGATCATGGAAAAATGCTTCTTCCACTCGTTACTCAGGCAGTTTGTATCTTCTTGAGAAAAAAAGGCTTGGAAGATTTGACCCTTGGCTGCTTTCCAGCAGTTTTCTGTGCATCACAGTAAATGAATAAAAAATTGTTGCCTCTTTTTCACAGTCTTTTCCTGACCGTTCAGCAGATGAAATATCCTCACTCTAGTGTCAAAGCCAGCACACACATACACACACTGCCTCATGCACCTCATCTTTTCCATGCAATTTGAATAAAGCATGAATATTCAAAATACTGTTACAAGCATCTGTGCAAGAATAATGTGAGTACTGTTGTTCACAGCCAGTCTAAAGGAGTTCTTCAGACTATCATGAGCAGTCCACTGCAGAGCCATAATGTTTGGAGGATGGAAAAGCAATTGCACTACCTGTGTTCAAGGTCCCTGAACTCAAACTCAGAGGCAGTTTATACCAGGTGGGACAGAGGACTCACTTTCATCTCAGAAAAACATATCCTCGAAAATTATATGTATACATTGATGACAAATGCCTGTGAATCAGCAACAGAGAAAAAAATTTAACCTTGCAAATTTGCGTACAACCATTATACCTGGTCCTGGAAATACTTTGATTTTTTTTTTTAAATATAGTTTTAGATTTGCAGAGGGATGGTTTCTACAGAGTTCCCTGGTGTTAGTTACATTAGCATTTTATAGGCCACTCATGTAAATTCCTGAGCTTTCATAGCTCTCAGTATTAGCTTTTTAATATAACACAGTTCTTATTGGCTTTTATTGCTGTTTAATTTAGGTTGGGTTTTTTTATGTGGCCTCTCAGCTGCAAGGAATGTGGCCCACAGTTGTTTGCAACTTTTCTTGTCTGTGTAAACCTGCTATTGATGTCCTTTTTTCTTGCATATTGTAACACTTTCCAAGAGCTAAACTTGCCTGTATTTGTCATGCAGATCAATTACTCTACATAGCAAAACCAGATCTTATATTACAGGTGAGAACCCAGAACTTTTAGATGGTAACTTGAAGTCTCTCCTACCTTTGTACCATATTTTGGCTGTTCTACAGATATAGAAATCCATAGCTGAATTGTCTAAATAAATCATTCTTAGCAAAGAAGGCCTCTTATTCTAAGGACACATGCAAAGAATTCCCAGCCAAGTGTTAGTTATTGGCTTCTAAGTTCATCTGCTTTTTGAAGTGATCCCAATACCAATCTTCTCCTTTGGGCATCTGAAATTGTTTAAAGCAACATGTGGTTTCTCACTGTTATATAAGAAAAAGGCAATTGCTAATAGGGTGAAGAAAAATTTAATTTAAATTAAAGTATATACTGATTTGGATATTCACTTTTCTAACAGCATCCTTCCTCAACAGAGAGAGCATTTTCTGCCCAGAAGGATCTTTCTTAACAGTTATTCTAGATAAATTTGCATGGGGAATTCAGATAGTTTTAAAAAAACTCTGTATCAGATACTGTGAGGAGCAAAGCTTGTGTTTTCACAAGTCTTATCAAGACAGGATGTTCTTTCTTGTGCATTAATGTGTTTCATCAGAATTCCTGGGAAGCTGTCCAGCTATACATAGTAAATATCTCACATACCAATAAAGTGATTCCTCAGCAATTCAACCACTCAGCACAAATGAGATTTAATTTATGGTGAATATCTGCACGTGTTAAACAGGGTAATAGGCTCCTGACATAAGTTATCTTTTCACGCTGTTATTTATCTAAATTTTTAAAAGGGTCCTGTCTTTCCAGATGAAAATCTTTTAAAAACTGTGATTACAAACGCATTCCATAGGTCTGAATTTTGAACTTTCAAATCAAAGAGAGAATATATGTGATTTTCAATTAAAATGTATGTATGTACGGCTAGGATCAACGCCATCAAGGGAAGGCATAAAATGTGCCTATTACTGAATTAGGCATTTGTTTTGTATATCTAATGATAGAATCAATACGTGGCTCCATCAGAGGAGAGATTTGTCAGCCTCTATCTTGCTACCATTCAATCAGGAGATTGAATTTGCAAGCTTCAGGGGGGAGAAATGTTTCTCCATCTTTTGACAATCCATATTACACTAATTCAGACAGCTTTTACACAGACCTGCACCAGTTTGCTCAAGCGTTGCTTTCAATATAGTTTCATTAAATCAATGCAAAAGGTTGTGTTGACCTTTTAAATATATATTTAAATCTGATCAGTGGAGCTTAAATCGATTAGAAACTGATTTTAAGCCAACTCTTAAGGCAAATAAGTGTGTCCACATGGGGTTCCTCAGCTGTTCAACGAACTGATGTGAAATCCAATTTAAATTAAGCTGCTGCAAACAAACCACTGTTGTGTTGTACATGAGTCCCAAATGTGCCCTCCAAGTTCTTTGAGAACTTTCTTTTAAGCTCGAACAGAGAACCTGTGGGAGATACAGTTAATGGAGTGAAATCCGCTCATCGCTGCCAGGAAAGGAGGGGTGACTACAAACTGCGGTAGGGAGCTTCCACACAAGCATCCAAGGTTCATTTGAAAGTTGCACTTGTAAACCTGTTAACTGTCAAATCATGGCCTAGGGATTGGGACACCAAAGGTTTCAACCTTTACCTTGCCTTTACAGCAGCTCTGGTGTTTTCCCAGAGTAGATCATTCCTCTCTCCTAAAACATCACCAAAGACCTCTTCAGAGAAGCCCCTTTATTGTCACAACCCATAGGCCTACAGGGGAATTTCAGAGATTTTGCTCTCACAGCAAAGAAATGGGAGATGCAAAATGCTTCGCACTCCATATTTATTCATAATGCAGGTAAGATGGAATGAAATGGGTGTTTGTAGGAGGGAAGGATTACCTGGTAATTTCTACACACCAACAAACCTGCAACCTGGGTTTTAATGACTGAGTTTAAAAATACAGTGAAATACAAACATACAATCATAGAATCTTACAATAAAATACGTTGTGAGAGAAAGCAGGGGTGAAAGGAGTAAATAGGAGGAAATAGGAAAGTAAATTGAGGGAAAACTGGTTTAGCATAAGCAACTACCTTAATTATTAATCAGATAACATGGGAATGCGAGTTGCACTTGGGGGGGCTGTTGGTCCTTCAGCCTCTGCTCCTACCCAGATAAATTGTCATCTGCTGCATTTTCTCCTGTCGTAGGACCGAAGAAAGAGCAAGTGAACAGTTTTCCTTATACTCTCTAAAATTTTTTAATGAATTGATAGTTTTGCTGTATGAAAGAAGCTTCCTGAGCTTCAGGCCCCTTTCTAAGCAAGGGCTGCTGTTTGACGGGTGTTTGCAGAAGCTGTCTTTGCCAGCCCAACCCCCAGCAGGAGAAATGTCTCCAAATGCAAAGGTAGGTGCTTTGTCACTCAAAGGAAGGTGAGAGAATGGGGCACTGTTTTTTCTCCTTCAGGGAATGAAAAGCGTCTGGTAACTGCTGATGGTTTGTTTGTGTGTGGGATTGTCAGGTCTCCATCTTCTTTCTTTTTTCAGCTTTCCTGGTTCCTGAAATTTACCTGTAATGTTCCCATTCAAACCTGTGCAACCAGTTGTCTGGAATGGTTGCAGACTGGCAAAAGAGGGTTATAGAAATGAGTGAATGTGAACATAAGGATCTTCCATGACAAACTCATCAGTATTTCTAATTATTGAGGTAAAGGCGTTAACTCCTTGGTAGTGGTAGTAAACTCTCACCCATGTAGAACTCCCTATGTGTCTTGGGGACTTAGCTAAATCCATCCCTGCAGATGGGTGGGAGAGTATTCCTGGTGCTGGATATGTCTCTTTCCCCTTCTTCCTAGCACAAATAGAAATCAATGAATCCATAAGCTGAGGTGTGAAATATGATTCAGGAATGTGGTTAGCAGAGGGGAAAAAAACCAAGAGAACAAGAGTGAAAAAAAAAAACCCCAAACAAAAAACCACAGTGATGAGGGTGGGTGGAGAAGAAGAGACTACATCACTTTGCAGGGGCAAATTATGAAAAGCAAAAATTACCAAAGCACTAGGCCCTGCACCTTACACATGTTTCTCTGATGGCTCCTGTCTCCTGTGTTTCTTGCAGCTGTGGGGATTGGGGAGCTCATGCTTCAAATGGCCCTTCTTTCCATTGGGGTGCTGGAAAGCCAGTTGTGCTGAGCTTTGAAACTAAAGGAAAGGATATGTGACACAGCGAGATAGGGTTGAGATATATGAACCTGCAAAGAAACATGAAAGTTTATTAATTTATTTTGTTGTTCAGTATAGTACTGGCAGGCAGACCATCTTTTGTGGGATGCACTGACCTAGATGCCATAATGAACTTTACAGAGAAGTCCAAAGTAAGGCTAAACTCACTATGTTGTCTGTAGATAGGCGCTCACTAGCGAGAGAGCAGTTAAATACCAGAAATACTTAAAAATCTGCTTTCTGAGAACTGTCTGAATTAGGTACCACACTTTTTTGTTCCTACTCGTGCTGGTATGGGAGGGAAGGGACTGCTGACTCTCTCACCCTTGGCTTCTTTTATAATATCCATATAGTTTTTGCACTGTGTCTGTGGGCCATTTAATTTGTTTTTCTCATTTCTTTGTGTCTTTCCAAGTTGTAGTGGTATGAAATTGGTTCTCTTTTTACCTCAAAATCACATTTGAACTCCACCTCCTCTCCCCTCTCCCCAAAAAACCCTGTCATGGTTTAGACAGTTATTCTATCACCCGTGAATCCTCCCTACCCAGGGAGGGGAAATGGGAAAAGGAAAGGAGACACATGGGTTGAAATAAAAACAGATTTAAGAAAATAATAGTAAGAAAAAATTATTTATAACAGTATTAATACAAAGTACACAGAGCTATACTCAGCCGATACAGTGGGAGAGTAGGCCTCAGGGGTAGGATGCAGACCAGACTTTCTTGAGACGTCAGCCATCAAAGGAGGAGAGCCGTCTCCAGCAAACTCCCTAATTTACAGTGAGCGTGATGTTTATGGTATAGAATAATTTTTGTTGCCCAACCTGGGGACAGCTTGGGGTCAACTGCCCTGGGTTCCTACTTCCCTCAGCCTCTGCAACTGCTCATCGCAAGACCACTGAAGACCTTGATGTTCACAGACCAGTGCCAGCTGAAAACCAAAACAAAGTGTCTTATCAACTTTGTTTCCATGAAATCCAGTATTGTAGTCTTCATAGAACTACAGCTGTCCTGAACAGAAAAACAATTTTATGATTCTACCTCAACAAAATGAGGACTTTTACAATTTTCAACAGCCAAATGGTACCTTTGCTATGACTCTGCTGGGCAAGGACTTCAACAAAGTGATTTTATTAATAGCATCTCTCCTACTGTGACAAAGAAGGATGGCAAAAGCTCATTAATTTTGTCTCGTTGAGCAGGACCTGCAGCTAGGAACTTGATTCAGTTAGAAGAGATCTTTGGAGGAATTTTGGGATACTGTATTTTTGGGGAAAAGGACAAAGAATTAGCAAATGAAAAGCTGTAGCTTGATGGTTCTCTCCTTCTTTCTTATAACATCAAAACCTCTGACACAGTGGAGGTGACCTCCCTTTGTTGATAATTTTTTTTTTTCTGATTTTAATGCTTGTTCTCTGTGACTCTCCCCACATTTGAGACTTGTCAGGGAGAAGCTGTAGATAAGAATATATGTAAACAGTGTTTTAGTGTCTCCCACACAGCAGTCTGGAACTGCCTTTCCTCGTGTTAGTGAAGATTCACGGATTTCCAAAATCAGTAGGAGTTCATTGATTTATATGCAGGCAACCTTGCGTTACTACTTTGGTTACTCTCATGGTTTTTCCTGGCTACTGTTAATTAGCCTGGCAGATCTTCCCATGTTGCTTACACACAGTAGTAGATGAATATAACTACTTGTACTGTGCTATCATAACATTCTCCTTTTTTTGCATCTTCCTTAAAGGGATAAAAGACACTTCAAAAACTCTTGTCTAAGGAACAAAGGAGATACAGATTGTGACCTGGTACTCAAATGATATCTCTAGTGTGGTTAGTGGTGCTGTCTCCTGCACTTGGACTATCCCATAGCCTCCTGCCACTTAATAGAGTCGTAGAATGGTTTGGGTTGGAAGGACCTTAAAGATCGTTGAGCTCCAACCCCCTGCCATGGGCTCTTCTGGGATGTTT
>NW_010192024.1:31532-36891 GCF_000695765.1 Mesitornis unicolor
TCTTTCCCATGAGCATGTTTTTTGTCTCGGTTGCTGCAGGCAGTCTCACCCTCCCACCTATTCTTCAGCCTTGTGAATGAAAGAGGCAGCCAGGCTGCAGCTGACGCAGGGATATGGTAACTCTTGGGCCCACCTCAAGTCTCCCCAGGCCACAGGCAGCATGGAGAGCTCTGGCTCCCCTGAGGACCTCCACACAAGCTGCGAGCCTGGCTGCAGAACAGGTCCTCTCCTCTGAGCAGAAGCTAGAATGCTGGTTTCTCTCAGGAGGTGGCAGCACAGCCAGATGTGATCAGCATCTGCAGCTTGGTGCCTGGAACTGCAAAGAGGTGGCAAGTAGGAGGTGGGGTTGGTGTTGGATTCCTTCTGAGGTGGAGCTCCTTAGATAGGGGCAAGGATTAGGATGGGGAGCATGGGGGTGTTGATACATAGGAGGGATAGCTTTAAACCCTTTCTTGAAGAGGGGTGGAATCAGCCCAACATCCTCACTGTAATGCACTGGAGTCCATCTACCCTGATCACGTTTCTCTGCATCAGCTGCAGCTGATTGTCAGGTGTGGTGTGGAGCTGAGATGCCCACTGTGGGGACAGTGTCATTTGTTGACCCTAGGGCCTATTTTTCAGCTGCTTTTTTTAATGTGTGGGGAAAAGCTGTCTGCAGGAGATTGGGCACAGCTATAAAGTATCACGGGTTTTGCAAGCACCTACTTACCTGCAGGCTGCCACAATGGTTGTATGTTATTTTATCTGCAAGTTATCAAGCAGCTTTAGGAAAAAAGCCATGAAAAAGGAAGAGCAGCAATTAGTCACCATCCCATTAAATGCTACAACCAGCTTCTTTCTCAGAATCTCATCTGTTCTTTTTAGCTAGATTATTGGGGGCTGGAGGCTCCATTTCTCTCCTGAGGTTTTAGTAATGGATTGCAAAGCCAGGGGTACTATACGGGGTATAATGTGACCATCATCTGAAAAACATGCACAGAGGCAGGGGATTTGTGTTTCTGCAGAAACCAAGCAGTCTTGTCCAAAAATCTATGAGATATATTGCTTAATCTACCCCTCTGGCTCTGTTCTTTGAATTCAGCTGCTGAATTCAAGCACACTGAATCAGCTGAGGATGCTACAGGGCCTTGGTGGGAGGCTGTTTGCTTACTTCATGAACCTTGAAAAGTTTTGTGGCAACACAGAAAGACAGTAGATTCGATTTTGCCCCAGTAATCACTTGTGAATGCTGTCTGTGTGTTTGGGCAAAGCAAAAAAGCAAAGGGTGCTAGAAACCCCAACTTAGTCAATTTAAATGGTTTTAGTAGCATCAGCAGTTGGAGGGCAGCCAGCCAGCCCTACAGTTCTCTAAAAAGTAATAAAATGCACTTGATTTTTACTCCTTGATTTACAACCATTGAAGAGGAACTGGTCTCATATACCAGGTAATTTCTGCTTGATGCTGCTTAGGGCACCATTGAAACAACACTTTAAGCAGGCAGCACTGAGAGGGTGAAGCACAGAAAGGCAACAGAAAAACATGAGGTTTGTAAGCACAGTACAGTGAAGCAAAGTTGTTGCTCTGAAGAGTGTTTGAAAGTGTTGCAATGCTCTCCTCTCTTTCAGAAGAGTCTCATTGCTGAGAGCGGCCCGAGTGGCCCAGAGACATCCCCAGTGTAGCGTGCACACTGAAGAAGAGTGGTGATAACAGAGGATGCAGCGCTCATCTTGTCTATGAGGCTGGGAAGTAGCACATAAAAGGCTTAGGCAACAAGGACTGGAAGGCAAAGCAACCTTTCCTGTGTGCATTTTCATAGAATCACAGAATGGTTTGGGTTGGAAGGGACCTCAAAGATCATCTGGTCCAACCCCCCTGCCATGGGGAGGGACACCTCCCACCAGCCCAGGCTGCCCAAAGCCCCATCCAACCTGGCCTTGAACACTTCCAGGGAGGGGGCATCCACAGCTTCCCTGGGCAACCTGTGCCAGTGTCTCACCACCCTCACAGTAAAGAATTTCTTCCTAATATCCAATCTAAATCTAACCTCTTTCAGTTTGAAACCATTACTCCTTACCCTATCACTCCATGCCTTTACAAGAAGTCCCTCTCCAGCTTTCTTATAGGCCCCCTTCAGGTATTGGAAGGCTCCTATAAAGTCTCCTTGAAGCCTTTTCCTCTCCAGACTGAACAACCCCAGTTGCCAGTTCCTTCTGACTTGGTTAGTCTTGGGGGATTCTCCTGCTGCCATGTGGATCTCTCTGCTCTGGTGCCTCGGAGGTACAAGTTTTGGTAGTACCACAACCAGGCCTTCTGCGCAGTCCTCACATGGGTGAAGTTGTGGAGAACCAGGGCTGCAAGCAGCAGTCCCTCCACGTAGCAATTTCACAGCAGCCCAGTCAGGCAAACACATTCAAAGGGTGCAGGTATGGGGTGGGGGGAATCATGTGAAAGATAAATCCCACATAGGAAAATGTTGGTGGCTGCAGAAAAACTGACATCAACAGAAGAACCATGAAGGAGAAAGACAATAACCAAAGTAAAAGGTGCTGCTTTTGGAAGGTAATTGCACTGGAGTCACCAGATTGTTGGTACCTTGCCTTTTAGAACAATTTTTGACAAGTGGGAGAGGGAGTTTGTCTCATTTTAATTGGGACTTACCATATTCAGAGCAGTTGTCATGTGTCAGCTGGTCTGTTAGTCTCCCTGCCTTTTCAGCTTGGCAGTCTCCTCCTTTTCCCCTGCATGTCCCAGTGAAGTGAAAAATGATCCATTCTTCAAAGCATCCCTAGTAATTTGGACCACAGTGCTACATTTCTTTGGAGGCTGATGCTTCCCAAAGCTGCAGCCTTTCTGTCTGCAGCAGCTGCTGACACCTCTCCATAACATATAGCCCTGAGAGGAGGAAAGCAGGTCTGAGGGGCTGCACTTTTCCTGGGAGGAAAGAAATAAGAGATGGCACTAAAATCAACAGAAAACAGATTATTTCCTGTACAGTAAATATAAAGAGGGTAGTTCAAACCTTTTTATGAAGTGCGGGACTACTAGGGAATACCATTACATTTCATTTTGCAAAGCACACTGGATATGCCTTAATGCACTTCCCATTCTTGGTAGTATATATCTGCATACACATATCAGTAAATATTAATTAAATAAGCATGAAGATATATGTTCTCTTCTGCACCATGTTTGTTATCTTGGTTTTTTTTCCTGAAAACACCGCCACCTTTTTGACAAGGCTTAGCTCAAGATCTGCATTGCAATATTATTTTTGCTGCCAGATACAGAGAGAGAAAACGATCGTTGGCTGCATGGCTTTTACCCATTGGCAACCATTTCCCCGTGGTGACATCAGCTGAGGTGGGAAGACTGTAATTTTTTATTGCACCAGTCATTTAAAGTGAAAATTAATGTTAATGTTTCGCTGGTATGCATGTGCCCTAGTGGACGTGTTTGTTGAATGCCCTGGATTTCTACTGAGTAATGTCCTAGTGGGGACATTACCATACAGATTTAGGGTTAAAATTAATGTTCCTATTGAAAATCTTGCAGATTCTGCTTTGAAAATAACTATTTTTTTGAAGGTGAAAAATCAAATTTCTCAAGCACCCACCCCCCATTTCCAAAATACTCCTTTTGCAATGGCCTTTGCACTACGGTCCTGCCTAAGGAACAACGGGACAAAACCCTGAATGTGTGCAGCTTTGTTTTACTGTTAGTAATAAGAGATGCACCATAGCTGAGCAGCATCTGGGGAAAGGGGCAGATAAGTGAAATGGAAGCTTTCAGTGTAGTTAGCTAGAGATGTCAAAGGGTGTATAAATGAAAGTGGGCATTTTTCTTCTTCAAACTTGCCTTTACTGTGTGCTTGTAACTTTCAGTCTCAGCCTGTCCCTGCAAACATTTAGGTATGCGCTTAACTGAAGGCAAAAGCGTCGCACGCCTTTCAAATACAAATCTCACTGAAAATTATTCCAACACATCCAACATCATTTTACCACAGGCCCCTACTTTAGGTTGAAGTTTATTTGGACACTGCCAGACATCTCATCCCAGCAGGCACTGGATCAAAGGTAAAAGCTGTATGCATACAGCAAGATGGGTATCATGGAGCCAGACCAGAACAGTGCTGGCCCAAATGCTTATGGTAAGCACAGTATAGAAATTGCTTGCCTGTATATATGCAAGATGATGCCCTTTCTGTGCTTCTGTGACCTTCTCCTTACTGCACTCATGCAGCAACATGGTGTACAAATCGATTCAAAAGGGTTCACTCTGCAGAGAGATAGCACATCTACAAGGACCTGCAAAGCTGGGTGATATTTCGAGATCTGCTGTTGTCCTGTTGGGGAGGAAGCATCCTCCCCTCAGTTTTCTTTTCTTGGGGAATACTACTACTGACCTTCTCAGAAGTAGTACTTTGAGCTGTGCTGAGAAAGTTCCCAGTAGTATCTCTTCACTGTAAGGATGGCGAGACACTGGAACAGGTTGCCCAGGATGCCCCCTCCCTGGAAGTGTTCAGGGCCAGGCTGGATGGGGCTTTGAGCAACCTGGTCTGGTTGGAGGTGTCCCTGCCCATGGCAGGGGGTTGGAACTGGATGATCTTTAAGGTCCCTTCCAACCCAAACCATTCTATGATTGTCTCCATTTTCGCAACAAAACAGACAAGGCCTGGACAGCCACAGCAGCACAATTAAAACCTATGCTGATTTTAACTACTCTTAGTCTAATTTGCATACTAAGAGAGTAGCCTGGACAGTGTAAATTCTGTCTCTAGCAATTTGATGTTCGATTAAAAAAAGAAAAACAGAGACCGTTACTGAATAAAAGGGCTACAGTAGTAGCACCAACAACCCTACCCCATTCGGCTCTTGCTGGAGATAAATTACGATAGAAAACAAGCAAAGAGTTTATTAACGGTTAGAACCCTTCGTAGTAGGGCAGAGAGACAAATCCTATGTGATTTCCGTGAAGCGCTATGTAAGAATGAAAGCCTGAGTATGCAAACCAGCTTGCGGGGCCTGGGGTTTGTGCTTAAAAGTGATCCTTCAGCCAGGGAGCCAGTTAGGCACGCCCCCCCCCTGGCTGCCAACCGTGCCTGCGATTCACCGATTCGAGACCAGGGATCCACCCCCGCAGTAACAGCGAAGCGGGGCTGCTGCCCACACAAGCGCCTGTCACGTCCCTTCTCTTCCCGCAGACGCCCTCCCCTGGACCAGCCGGCGGCCTCCGGCACTGCCTGAGACGAGGCCCGGCTTCCCCAGAGGCCTGCGAGCCCTTTTGAGGGGTTACAACCGGGGCAGGCAGCCCGACCCGGCGCCCGGCGCCCGCCCCCCGGCTGAGGGGAGGCGAGAGCGGCGCTTGGCGGGCGGGCTGAGG
>NW_010192025.1:0-534 GCF_000695765.1 Mesitornis unicolor
AACTGAAGGGCAAAAGGTTTATTCAACTTCAAGCTTTGTCCTGTACCCAAGGAATGACCAACTGAAATCTCTTGCATTAACTGTAAAAAACGAGTGGAATATTGTTCCTATTTCTTCTGAGCCTACTTGATTTGAGGTAAAGAACAAAATATAGTTCTTTAACTTACCAATTTTTGTCACTTTGGTTATGGTAATCAATATATGCAACTCTTGCTGCTTTTACTTGCCTGAAGGCATTCTGCCTACAAATACATTACCTATGTAAACATGAGGTTTTCAAAATGAGCTCAATGTTTTTAATTAATAGATAACCCAATAACCATTGGTTTTCAGCCAGTATTCACTGGCCCTCTATTTGAACCTTTGTTTCTCCATTCACTGGTCTTATATGAAAACTTAACACAACTAAACTTCCACATTCATTGGATCCTTTAGTTCTGTTATTGCAACCCTTTTCAGAAGTCTATGATTTTTTTTGAACAGTTTAACTGATTTCATTAAAAAATAAACTCACTAATCAACGCAATACATAAA
>NW_010192026.1:0-3186 GCF_000695765.1 Mesitornis unicolor
AATATTGTATTTAAGTATAGTAATATGTCATTTATCAGTTTATTCTGTCCTTTTGCTTAGACTGTAATAGATTAGCAAGGTAAGAAGTTCCTCTTGCAGTGAGCATGAAGGTCCTAGCACAGTGGGTCCCAAGCCTCTACATCTCAGCAAAATAATATTTCAGACTTGCAAATACTTCCCTTTTACTACTCCACAAAGCAGTTTCTGAATTCGATGCAAATACAGAATAATTGCACTGCCTGAAACCAGTTTCCCAGATTTATATGGTGCGAGGAATCAGAGTTCAGCCTCTGCACATTATTTGCACGTGCAGATAACTTGGTATAAAATATATAACAAACTGCATTGTGACAGAATTTATTCATCTCATTGCGTTTCTTCAGGAGTCCAAACTCATTTTTTTTTAGTTTGGCATGGCCACTCTCTGCTATATCGTAAATTAATGTTGTCATTTCTATTGGAAGATAATAAGCTTTATATTGCCAATGAAATCACTTGTTAAATGTCTATTTCCTGTGTATAATCAAAGCCTCAGGGGAATAATTCATTCATGTAACTAATGGTCCTTATTCAAGTGAGCCTGTCAAGAATTTAATTGCTTCTTGATTCCCCAAATTGTTTTTCCATTTTTGTCATCAGTGTAACATTAATCTTCCAGCCCCTCATGTCAATGTTTGTTTCAGCATTTAGGAAATTGTGTAATTACAGACCAAGACTGTTGGACCCTTTTGGGAGCACATTTTCTATTGTCAGTATTTGCTTTAGTCTATTAAAAAAAAAACAAATCCCACAATTTCAGGGCTTTTTGGGAAAAGATAATGTAGGCTTGTGTTTGAAAGAGCTTGAAGGGAAGAAGGGTTCACTGTTAATTTAAGCATCAACACATGTAAAATGAGGTGTTTGAGTACACAGATAAGTATGTGCATTTTAGAGATCAGGATTTCCATTTAGTCTTCCAGTGTTCAAAAAGAAGTGGTGTAAGCCGTCTAACAGTGCATACTTTACTTTTTGATCTGGAGGAAATTTAATCCAGATAAAAAGGGCTGCAGTAGGTCCGGGGTAGCTCTTTGGTTTTGAAATCAAGCTAAACTTCGGATAGAAATGGACTCGTTGAACCTTTGTGCTCACACATTCATGCCCATGTGGCCAAGTTGTACTGTCTTAATTTACTCTAATGATGAAATTGGGAGGGTGGCATTTCACATAATACTTACAGATTTAGCCAGGAGAGGTGCATGAAAACATTTTATTAACAAAATTTAACTGAATACAGAGAATGCTTGGGGTTTTATGTCACAGGTAAAAGGTTTATCCTGTTGTGATTTTACCTGAATCATCTTGCTGGCCCCGACTCCTTTCTTCCTCTATAGAAGCAATGTTTCAGAGCCACAATAATAGGGTAATAAGCTTATTAATAAGCTAGTAAACCTCAGCAAAGGGTTCATGAGATAGTGCCAACATTTCTTTGAGCTAACTACAATTTTAAAATATTGTCTAGTTATTCTACAGGTTTTAAAAGTCTTACACATTTTCAGCTGTTTATGCCTTATTTTTAATCACAAATCCAGGTATAAAATACAAAGTATTACAGATGGTGTGGCATTTGTGGCAGATCAGCTTCTTGTGTCTCACTCAAAAGGTGTTTAAGAACACTCAGTGATACAGTTGACAAACGTGTTAGCAGGGATAACTAAAGGATAATCTTTTCAAAGGCCCAAAAGTTCGTCTTTTTCAAGCCAAACTTTGGTGCATGACCTCATCTAGAAAATGAGTTCAGCATTTTTTTAAAATGTTATTGTAGGATATTTGTATCGCTTTTAGTTCATGTCATTGTACTTCTCCAATCCATAGTTTGTGAAATAAGTCTACAAAACTGGAATGGAGACAAGAACAGGGAATGTGAATCATGATTAGGGAGCTCCAGTGAAACCTTCTGGTCTTGAGTTTAAATCAGGCAAGGGATAGTGCCTTTCTGTACAGTGCATAATTAAATTCTGATGCTCATTATTACAGGATATTGTATAAAAAATAAATAAGTTAAAAAGGAATTAAGCAAGCTAACAAGCAGTGGACCTGATGACAACTTTTAACAGTGCTCGCATAGCTCAGGACATGCTAATTGCTGATTTCAAGAGGCAGAGAGATTATAAGAAGGAAGTATCACCTTTCTTCTGCTTTTTCTTTTGAATATGTCATTAGACACATTCAAGAAAAGCTACTGGGCTAACTGGATCTCTGGTTTAACCTAATAGGGCAAGTTTTCTTTCATGTTCTGTTTATTTTGACCAAAATAAACTAATTTGTTCAGGTTCAGAGACAACATCAGAATCGTAGGTCCTATTAACATTTTTAAAGATATTAAAACAGTTAGAGATGCTAACACCTGCATAATCAGGAAAAATATACAAATACTGGTAGAAACAGCTTAATTTCACCAAGCAAAGATTGTCCTTCCATTGAGTTGACCAAGTCCAGTCTCTAGCTTCATTCATATAATTGTAGTAACAGTCTTCACCAGCTTTTCTAACTGTTACGGAAGGTGGCTGGAGTATGAAAACAACCTGTCCACCCCTCTGGTTTCCTACAGCAGCAAAGGGCAGGATTTCCAGGACACTGACTGCCTTAAAGTTTCAAACACCAAAAAACCAGATAAATCAAGATAACACAATTCCTAAGCATTTGCTGTCTCAGCCTATGGCGCCCACGGGTCTATGGATAATCGATGGAAAATAGAGCAGCCCAAGGATTTATGTCTGATATTTATGCTGGAAGAAGCTACAGGAGTTATGTGAGCATAAACTTGATTAAAAGGGATGGTTTATGCTATGTTGAACTCAAGATCATATCCCAAGTATCTTCTGATGCTCACCTTTGCACTAAAAAGAGCAGAACAAGTTAGTAGCTGTGGGCAGGGCTATGTACCTACCAAAGCATAATTATCCCTGCCATAGGCTTCATGCTGAACAAAAATAGCCTTTCCTTTTTTAATCCTAAAACCTACAGTGGCTGAGGGCTTTTCACATTTTTTACTGAATCAGAATGAATGTCAAACAATGATGGAAATATTACAGAAGAAAAAGTGATGAGCCAGTAATCTGCTTTTTTTCTCAACTGTTGTAATTAGAACCAGTCTTTCAGGTGACAAAAATAACACCTCTTCTGCTATTCTCCCTGTCAGATCATACA
>NW_010192026.1:3217-30706 GCF_000695765.1 Mesitornis unicolor
ATGTCTCTTGAAAATATTTTTATAGTGGAAACTGCAGCTTTTGGAAAAACCTTTCTCAACGTCTCACCTTTTTTCTAATATTCATGGGTGTTGCCTGTTCCCACTGAAGTATTGCACTATCATGAAGGACAATGTTTAGGTAAAGCTTAATTTTATACAGATAAGTGTTTTTTTCTATCATTTGCTTTTTCATTTCTCAATTTATTTTGGACAAATACCCATTCCTCCAAAATCTGTCCCAGTAGCTCAGCCACACATCAGCAGTGCAGGTGCTGGGCTGTGACCCACACCATATCACTCCATCACTACCCATTAGTCTTCTTCCTATTCTGTTACCTTCGTCATCCATGGTTCTTTTCATACTCCAGTCAGATCACCTGCATTGCACTCAGCGCCCCCCTTCAGATGCCTCTGAATGTATTTATTATGACAGGCAGAAGCTTGATAGCATTTAATAATATTTTTTACGTGCAGATTCTGTTTACGGCTCCCACAGCCCTGCCTGGAGTGTAAGGTCATCCTCGTGCTTTATTGTCATTTTAGCAACACTGCACTGAACCATGAAACAGAAAAGATAAACTTGACTGAGAAAGCAGATTCTGTTTTGTGGTGTAAATAAAAACCTCTGCATAGTCAAGGCACCTCTCCTCCAAATGTCAAAATCTAGTGGCTGTCAGGACTTGATGTCAGGACACATTTTGACAGCTTATTAAGTATTTGGAAAAAAAACCCAAAACAAAAGAACCTACCTGTTTCCAAACAATTTATGCTCTAGAAAATTGTGGTATTTTCAGCCCTAGGCATCAAATCAGAGAAAACCTAATTCTGTAGGGAACCCCAGGTGGTCACCAAATACAACCCCTGCTCTGAAGGTGTTTTCTTTACCTGCCTCTCATCTCACAGATTTGTCTAATCTCTGCCACAACAGAAATTTCATATTCTTCCCAAACAGCCCACTCCAGTACTTCACTCTCCTCATCATTAGAAATGAAAAACCACTGCAGTTTAAGGCTGTTTTTATTTCTTCTTTTATTGATATGGAGACAGGATTATTTGTCTTCATCTTCACCAAGCAGAACGTACAGTCACACCTGCCCTGGTCTCAGGTGCAGCCTCTGTGCTGGTGGTTCACCATGGCAGATCTGGGTGTATTGATGCACAGCAAAGGGTGAAAATCTCAATTAAATCTCTACTTCTCAGAAATTAGGAAGTATAAAGATGTATTAGACTATCTATCCTCTCTGCCTATCAAAGATTGTTTCTAACATTAGTGTTTTACTAAAATGAAGTTTGCTAAATATAAAGTTTCACCACTTTGGAGGAGAAACTGTTCTGCAGTCCATAATCTGAAAGTTTTCCACATATTCAGTGTATTTTGACCAACATTCCCTTGCACTTCTCTTCCAAAGACACTTGAAACAAGGAATGGATTTCCTAAAGTGATTGGTACTGGGACGATCTGAGCATCTTCAAAATACTGCATCTTTGTTGCTGGTTTGGAGACCCTGGTAACACACACTCTCCAGTGGGTTACATTGCACTGACAGAAACAGTAGATCCTCTGACATGCCCCAAAAAATGCACTCATTAACCCCTAAATTTTCCTTATGAAATAATCCACTCAGTAGCTTTATCATGTTTATTTTCTGAATTTCCTCCTTTTAGTAGCAAAATGGTAGTAAAAGGAGAGATACTGGACCGGGCTCACTTCTATCTACGTTGGTGTGTAATGTCCATGTGTAGGTGCATGAGAAAAGACAGAGAGAGGCCTCTACCTTTCCCCCCCACCCTCTAAATTTGGTGATTAGAAAATAGCAAAAGACGCTGAGTAAAAGATAATGGAAGTGTCAAACACCCGAACATGTGGGATCGCAGGTGGAGTGATTTACTAAAAAGAAGAGAGGTTGAACATAAATTAAGCAGCATATACCTACCCGCAAAGACGATATGGAGGAGGATTGGTGAAGGTGGCGTAGGCACTGACACACAATTAAATATTCTTTATTCTTGGTCTCAGCCAGATTTATCCCTCCTTACTGATTTAGCCTGACTTTTCTCTATTCTCCCAGCCTTTCTAATTTGTTGTTGCTATTTAATGGGAATGGCTGCCTGTGGGGTATCCTCCAAAGAAATCTGAGCGCTCTAACTGGAGTAAATGCTCAGCTCACCTATAAATTGGCCTCCAACTGGTATTCCAACCATTGCTTAGAAAAATGATAACTTCTGTAGCTGTAATCTTTGGAAACTGGAGGTGCATATGCCTGAGAGCACCATGCCTAGGAAACAATCTGTCTGTGTGTACTTGCCCGGGTAATCCAGGACTTTGATATTTTTTCTGGACTTCCTTTACTGTAGTTTTTAAGGAGCAATCAGTGAATAATGCAGCTGCAATGTTGCTGTTCTATTTCTATACTTACCGCTATTTTTAAAGGCATTGGGTTAAAGAGGACAGAGTGAACCACAGTCAGCTCTCAGTTGCCTGAAATAGCAGCTGAAGGACAATGACCTGGGTGCAAGACTGATGGTGGCAGGGAGCAGCAGAAGAGGACTGCTCCACCAGCACCCAAGGGTGACAGCACCCTCACAATGAGAATTGCAGTCCAGGATGGTCCCAAGGCACAAAGAGCAGGGCTAGTGGTAACAACCAAGGTTGGTCCCCAGCTCTGCAGTTCCCAGACAGTCCGTAGTGATGAGTCAAGTCCAAAATCAAGCCAGGAAGCCAAGGTCAATAAGGCAAGGTGGAGTAGGCAAGATGCAAGGCAGGGCAAGGACCTTGGGCTGTGGGAGTCTATTGAACCTCCTTGTCCTGCAGATACACATCCCACTGAGGTGAACCCAGATGAGATCATGACCAACCAGGATGAACTTGCTGTTTACTTTGCTCTGTGACTATCAAAGCACTTTAGTTTGGTCCAGAATTTTCTAGCTTGCTTTGCTTATGACTATTTGGACAGCATTTGCTAACAGTAGAGTGTAAAAGATCATGTTTTTCCTATACAGCTTACGCTACCAATTTTGACTAATTTTGGCCATTAGAAATAAAATGTCAGTCTTTGCTGTGTAATTAAATTTTAGTTTAAAAACCTTTTTCCATTCCTTGGTGCTACTTCCACTTAAGTATTTATTGAACTGAGTATTCTCTTTTACTTCCATTACATTGTGTTTCTAATGTGCTGAAGGCAAAGAGCCTTCCCATTAAATGCCATAAAAGCTGACCTGAGCCCTATTATGTTGGGCTTTTTGCTAAGAATTGTTATATTGTTTTAGTCATATTAAAAAATAGCAGTAATGAACTACAGTAAAAAGTTAGAATAGAAATTCAGCCCTATAGCTTAGAGACATTTGAATCAAAACTTTTGTTTAGGCAGGCCCTTAAAAATGGAGTATTTCTACTCTGATCTGATCTGATTCCTAATAACATTTTAGCATTCCTAGTAACATTTAGCATCCAGAATGGTTCACAGTGTGGTCTCGGCTGTATAAACAGAATGACTCTTCAGTAGCACACCAAAAAAGACACATTGCAATTTGCCCAAAACAAAAATGTTTTATTGTCTCAGTTTCAGACAATTTATTGGACACCCACTCATATTAAAAATAATTTCCTTAGAGTGATAATTTCTAGCTAAAATATGCTTCCATTAGGCATTTATTTATAGGCTTATAAGCTAAATCTGGAAGATGTCTAAGGACCACATGCAGAGATGGGTCAAAATGTTCTAGGTTGGCTTTTACCTATCACAAAAATATTTTACCTACACAACTGAAAAGCCCGAAATATGGCTTCCTGCAGAAAAATTATTTTATTGGGACAATTCTGTAAATGTTGTAAAACATTAGCTAGTTTTTTTAATATGAATTTGCTGTCTCCTATATTAATTCTTCACCTCAAAAATCCTAAAGTGAGCAGTTCTTCCTTTCTTCATGGCCAAGAGCACCAACCTGCCACTGTTGTCTAAGAGATGTAATGTATCATGCACAACCTGTAAAGAGAGCTTGGGGTCACTACCTCTGCCCCAGCCACCTACGGGGTACGTGTTGAAAGCTAGATGCAGTGAATCCCATTTCTGTGAGCCTTAACTGAGTGCACCTTTTAAAAAAACATAGCAGCAATTTCAAGACATGGTGGGACAAGGGTCAAGTCCCTTCACTGCTTCACAAGGCTAAGGCATGATAAGGTTTTGCAGTCCTTTTCTGCTTTATCTTTATTGGGCATGATAACCTAAACTTTAAGAACCTCAAGGCCTTATTCAAAGTGTAAAGAGTCTACATAGATGCCTCAGCCACTTCTTTTGGACTAATCTTTGCACTAGTTGTTGCAGTGAATAAACTGGGAACTTGTAATGGGTGTTCTGAATATACTCTTCCATGACCACTTTGCCAAGTGTAAAATACAAATTCTTGGGTAGGGTAGGTTAGGTTAGGTTAGGCAAGGCAAGGCAAAACTATCTAGAAATGCATAGGGGTAATCATTCTGCTCAGCCCAGCATATCACAGAATCATTAAGGTTGGAAGAGACCTCTAAGATCATCAAGTCCAACGTCAACCCAACCCCACCATGCCCACTAAACCATGTCCCCAAGTGCCACATCCACGGCTTCTTGAACTCCTCCAGGGATGCGGACTCCACCACTGCCCTGGGCAGCCTGTATAGCTCCTGTGGTGCCAGTATGAATTACACTGTTGTGGAGATAGTGCGGGCTTCTGAACTTCTTTGCTTGTATAGCTACAGATGGAAAAAATGCAGACAAGAAATCCCCTTCTACTCAGAACTAAGCTTTTTATAGAAAATCATTCTGCTTGTCATGTATTTGCAAGAGTTGTGAATCAGTATTTTGCTGTACACTCCCCCGTCTCAGAATGATTGAAATTTGCTTTGCTGTAACCAAAGAATAAGAACAAATTTTTGCATGTGCAACTTAAAATAGGCTTTGGAAATCATTCATGTCATAACATTTCTGGTTTTACATCTCCATTACTAATTGGCACAAAATCTTTTACAAAACCATTGTCTCTGCAATACTGGAATTTAGTTGTTAACTCTTTAGCAACCATTCAAGAACACTTCTTCTGTGATGAAATGGAAATTAATGACAAAGATAAAAAAGTAATGTGAAGTCATGTTGCAAGAATTCCTCACCAACTCGTTCCTATAGACAGATATTTAAAAGACGTCCAAAACAGATGATGGAAATCATTGAAAGCAAACTGCTGAGCGGAGATATTTTCTGCACAAGGACTTCTTGTTTGCACAAAGCTTTAGTAGGTCTGAAGATACTCTCCAGAGCTTTGGTGTGAAACCAAACTCTCCAGTGCATGGAAAAGGAATAAATTGCTCTTCACTATCTTGCTGTTTTTATCTTGCTTATGTTTTTCTCTCCATTGGATTTAAATTTCTGCGAAGGCTGCAAGACCTCAGAAATAGGAGTAGTGCAGAGAAACAGATCTCAGCATCATTCCTGCCTGTGCAGCTTCAGTCTTGGAGTAGACTTCTCCTCATGCTGAGGAAAAAGCTGGATATCATTTTTGGATCTCATTTGGGCATTTTTACATCCCTCATAGTTCTGTCTTCACATTTCGTGATGGCTGGAGCTGTTGCCAGGCAGTCGATGGTGGCTGCACGTCTCTTTTGACCCAAGCCCATATTACGGGGCTCCCCAGATGGTTCCCCTTGAGCCGAACGCATTTCACTCAGCATTTCTGCAAGGTACATTGGAAATCCTGCTCTCGTCAGCATCTGGTTCACTCATGTGCTGAAGCCATCAAATGAAATTCAGACAATAATTCAGCACACAGGCAGGGTTATTGAACTGTACAGCATCTTGTTGCTTCAGGATACCTTGAGGCACTGCACAAAGACATGCAATAATTTAATCACAAAGCCTGTTGGGCCCAGGTCAGAGTGGAAAGTAAAGGAAAACAAGAAATTCTTCAGTTTTCATTTATGCCATGGTAGCAGTGTTGACTGTAGCAGGGAACTGGCATGCCTTAAGGAACCTGGTTTTTTAAAGAGGTGAAAAAATTCTAGAAATTGTGAAAAACACTGTCAGGTCAAATTTGAGGCTTTTACTCAGCTGAAGCATAGAAATATGTTTTCATAACTTTCCTTTAAAAAAATCTAGTAGAAGTTTTTCTTTGGGACTGTCTTCCAGTTATAACCAACTAAAAAAGTAATTTTGCATTTTATTGAGAAGTATAAATTCTAAATACCTGCAACTTGTAAGCCCAATGGAATAGAGTAGCAAATGTGAGAAATACAGACTTTGGTGTTGAATTTGATCCAGAAGGTGAAAAATATTTCTGCCTATTGGCAGCTTGTCAGTCAAAGAAAACATGGACAGAGTAATATCTCCAGTTAATGAGCAATTTAAATACATGTATTTCATAGATTTTCCAGTTTCTTCAGCCTGATAATTGTGTGGAGTTTATTTATAAGATAATGTTGTTTCTCAGGCAGCTGTAATGTTAGGGACTATAGCATCAGTGTTTTCTATCCCACAAGAAGTGTATGCCATCGCTGCTTAGGGAAGAGAAATGTTTAAGAGAGTCCCTGACATAAAGATATGCAGTGTAATGTTTAAATTGGTCACAGATTGAATATAACATAGCACAGATTTGCTAGCGCAGGTAGAATACCAAAGTTTACAGCTGAGAGTTAATTGCTTTTCTTCTAAGCTGTTCCAGCAGAAATTTGTGCTGAGTTTAACTTCACGTCTGTGCTATTTTCATAACCTGTTGGTTGTCTAATGCCCTGAATTAAGTGGTAGCAAATTTGCCTGTATGTATACATAATGTCATAGCTACTTGGCTTTTCTTCTAAAAAAGTGGTTGAAAAGAAAGAAGTATAGTAATGGCAACAGATATAGTGAAAGAATTAGATTAGATTTCTTCTAGTGAGATTTCAGACAAAGCTCCAGAAGATTAACACTCATCAAGATCATTCAGTCTATTTCACTTCTTTATTTCTGACTCACTCAAATTCAAGCACTTTAGTTATGATTGATGAAGTGATTCAAAGGCCATGTTTGGGAGGTTATCAGGACACAGGAACTGCAAACGTGGGTCAAAGCCAAGATCCATCTAATTTGATATCCCACCTGTGAGGTGCATTATTGGATGATGTAGAAACCTCAACTCCTATGCAAACCTCACATCAGTCCCATAGAGATTGACTTTGCTTTTGTTTGCCCACACCTTTATTTTTTATCATTTTAGTTGTAAGGCCTAAATGCACCAGTCTTTTAAATGCAAACCATGAGCCTGGTGTGATTCACCGTCTCCTGGCCAGATCTGTGCCGTAATTCAATCTGCCACACTATTCCCCTGTGAGCACAAACGCGCTTCCTTTTAATGCAAAAGGGCACGTCAAAAGATAAGTCTGCTCCAATTATCCTTCAGCGAATAGTTTGAAGGCATGTAGATATTGTAAATCTTTCTCCACTACTGCTTCACAAAATAAGAGTAATGAAGGTCTTTCTGCTACTTATTCTTTTTGTGTAATCGGCCATTTTATGCAGTGGTTCACACTTGCACAAGTCAAGTGCACAGCACTTGATTGCACAAATAAATGATTCCACAAAAAATAGTAATAGAGAAGCCAGATGGGGTTTTTTAACAGCACAGATAACTAACACCTTCTCCAGCTTTATTTATTAGTGAGATTAATTCAAATAAATTGCATAGCAGAGACCAAACCCCTCCATTTTATTTGCAAATCTAAAGAAGAAACAGCAATCAACTGGGAATCAGAGTTTAGAAAAAGATTTGAGAACATATCTGATCAAAACTGATGAATGAAGATCAAGCTGATACAGGTCCTGCAGTAGGAAAATCTGTAGGTCTGGGATGGTGATCAGGCAGTCCCAAAACTTTGTCACCTGCACATCAACGTTACTGTTCATCTCTGAGGTTCTTCCATCATCATTGTTGCACAAAGGGTGCTGAGACGGGTTCATGTGGTGTCATGGTTCAGGGCTGGGCTGGCCACTAAATCCTGGACAAATGCTCTCTATGAACCCCTCTCCCCTCCCCAGAAAGGGAAGAGAAAAGAGAATAAGGGAGAAAGACTTTACAGGTTGGAAAAGAAAACTAACAGATTTAATGAAACAATAATACTAATACTACAGGTTAATAATGTAAATAGGAAAATAATGAAATATATACAAATACGTACAAATATAAATACAAAACCAACGTAAAATCCTCCCCCTACCCTCTCCCCAATGATGATTACATCTCCAAAGGCTCCGCGGAGCAGGGCACTGGAAAAGTCCCAGTCTGGACCTAGCAGCAGTGAGAGCTGATGCAGGAACACAGGGATCGGGATCAGAGGCAGATGAACCAGCAGGGTCTGCTTGCACTTTGGCCATTGCAGGGTTGAGAGAGAAGGAAGGGGCCAAGATGGAAGGGCTTCAAGGTAGAAGGATCAAGACCCTCATAGTCCCTCAGCTTTATACTGAGTATGACGTATGTGGGATGCAATACCTCTTTGGTCAGTTTTGGGTCTGATTCCCCCCTTCCTCCCCACCGTAGGTGCAGACACGGCACCCATGGTGAGACAGTGGCCTTGTGATGATCATTTGTAGCAGCACACACTGTCTGGAAAAACATGCCGCTATTTTCAGCAAGTTCAGCCACTTAGAAGAGACTGAGCTGAAAAGTGAAATCACTAAATAGAAAATTAGTTCTATTTAGCTCAAACCAGGCCACGTGGGCAAAGATTTATTGGCGGGATCAGTAGCTGATGGCATACATCAGCTCCAACAGGCAAAGTTACTTTTGGGTAAAAAAAAATTAAAAAGGAGTAGAGGAAGATTTGGGACAACATTGCTAAATATCCGATACACTTTCTAACTCCAGAAAGTCTTGAGAAAGAAGAGGAAGACCTTCACACTGGCGGTATGACTGTAAGGAGCCTGGCTAGGTCAGAACCCATGTTCGACCACAGCACAACTCTGCAGCGCTGGATCTGTGAGCATCTCATCCCAAAAAACCAGACACAGGAGCTGAGAGAGGCTCGTTGCTTAGCTCTGTTCCCTTCGCCTCACCTCCCCTTCTCTCCCAGTGCCGCAGCATTATTTCCCGTAGTACTTAAGATTAGCAGATTTGTTTTAAATGTGAAAAATGATCTTGGCTTTTCAACTTCCCTTGGGGCAGATTATTCTACATCCAAATTGATTTCACTGTCAAGGAGCTTTGCCCTTTCTTATTTTCACACTATTAATTTTGGTGTTGCTGCTTGAACAAATCCTTCCCACCCTCTTTGTGTACCACCTTCAGATACTCATAAATGACCTTGGCTGTCACATACACAAGGATTTTACGTTGGCGTTTCAATCCTGCCGACAAGGATGCAATGTAAATTAGCGCAGATGCGTACTCCCTTTTTAATGTGATTTGTACCTTGCATCAAGTTAAATATATGTTTGCAGAATTGGGAATACTGCTTTTACATGCTTTCTTGAAAGTCTATTAGTCTTTCTGTTCCCCTGGTAGTTTGTGTTGGTTTTAACTGTTGTTTTGTTAGGAATTAAAGTTGAGTTGCTGGCTGACAAGTAGCATTAAGTCAGTCTTAAAAAGAAGGTTAGTGACATTTCATATTTATGAATACCGAACAACACTACCCATGTCTGTAGAAGGTAGACAAAATGGAGCTTTTAATCAGGCTTGTACTTTTTTCATTTTGGATTGTCAAGATTCATATCTTCCTGTAGCTTCATGGGGAAAGCTAAGCAAGTAGAGTTATCTTCGTCTGAGCTTCTTCTCAACCGAAGTTTGTTCTCACTTATCAAAACAGTTCATGGTACAAAAAATCAGTAAGGATTGACTATAGCCCAGGTTTTGTTTGTTGTTTTTTTTTCAAATAGTTGCAGTATCTAAGAAAATTTAAGGTTGAACTTAACGAAATAACCCTGCATCTCATAAAAGCACACAGAGAAGTTGGCAAGTGTTATTTACCAGCTTGTTACTGTGTAGTCAGACTGAGAACAAAAGATCTATCCCTTAATGAATATACTGTGTGGTCACTGTACAACCAGGCTCACAGTTGGCACTAATAACTTCTTAGTTTATCTTCCATGTGTCTGTGCAGATGTCATTAGGAGCCCAGTCCATGGCCAAGTTAGTGGTTACACCAGGAAAGTAAGAAGGGCTCAGTAGCACTGCCTGTCTTCTAGGCTTGGTCAAGTCACTTAACCTCAGCATACTTAATTATCTTTTTTAATAACAGAAACTACCATGGTGGTAGTATCTGCCAGATCATAGCGTTGGCCTACTCCTCACCAAGTGCCTGTAAGGAGGGCACTGTTCTGGTCCAGGTATTGCAGATGGGACAGTAACACAGATCTCAAATCCCATGGGTTTGACCAGTGTTCCTCAGACCATGTTGCCATGCTAACTGCAAAACCACTTTTCACATAAAGTGAATATGATAACTCCAGATTGTCTTCGGAAGGTTGTTTTGGAGGCTTCATATTCATCATGCAATTTGAATTGCTGTCCAAAACTTTCTGGTATCAGTACAACTTTTCAGTATGATGGGAGCGATTTAACATGGAGAGATTTTACAGCATTTGAGTGCCCAAACCCTTATTAAAGTCAGTGTTCAGAGTAAAAGAGTGTCCCTAATACAAAAACTGTGAATTAAATATAGAGGAAAGTATTGCAAGGACATAATGTTGATGACAAATTCTGTAGATTTTTGGAGAATGCTGTGTAAGTGAGGGCTTTTCATTTAAGTTTGGCCAAAACCAAGTACTAAAGGGGGAAAGTTTTAAAAAAATAATAATCCACAAAACATGAGAGATGAGAAGCAGTAAAATTAATGAACTTCTTATATACACTGCTAGACCAATCTCAGAAGAAGACTGACACAGATTATCATGTAATGTAAAAACTAGGATAAAGCTTAGCTCAGATCCGCCTAAAAATAGGTGGTAAATGAAATTCATCTACACCCTGTATAAAAGAATTTCACAGCCAGTGCTCTGGAACAGCTTTTTCTCAGGTGATCCCTGAGCACTGGTTCCCAGCTCGTGACTGAGAATTAGCATTGGTTGAATGAAAGAGCAAAATAAAGCATTCCCAATGTACTTGGGAGTTTAATGGCTTTTACAATATAGAGTTATTTTTTGAGCTTTTAGGGCCTCAAAAGAAATCTTTCCCCAGTATTTTGGCTCTTCTGCAAAGTGTGAAGAGGACAACCTGTATTGAGAGCACATCTACAGTCAACAGTGTGGGCTGGATCAGCTGCATTTTGAAAAAAATTGGGAAGAAGCTCAAAGTAAATAGTGATATAGTTGCAGTATGGCACAACTTTCAAATTACTGACAATCTATTCTTTGTGATGTTTACCACTATAAAGCAAAGTTTGAAACTGGATTGTTTATTCAGTGTTACATTAAATTTTCCATTAAGAAAACACTATCTTATCTGTAGATGAGTAACACATATATGGCTGCTGCACCTAGGGAAAAGCATTTGGAATACAAAAACGATGTTGACACTAAAAAAATACTGAAAGGAGTTCTTAAGAGGAAGAAACACACAGTGTCTTAATGTCTGTCACAACTAGGGAGGTTGGTGTGTGTAAACCAGACTTACATAACTGGGGACACGTGGGGATATTTGGTCAAGCAAGAATGCACATCACAATTTCTTTCTGCCTTCTTCAAAACACAGCCTATGCCTAAGAAATATAAAACAAGAATTCAAGTTAGGACATCACTTAAAGCTTTTTTCCCTTTTTTTTTTCCTGAGAAAAGACTCACTGACCTCACTGCTCAGTTGTCAAACAGTACTTGAAAATTTGCTTTTTAGTCTTAGGCACTTGTCTATATGAAGTGCCTCCCAATGCCCATTCCTAGGTTAGTGGTAGTCTGTGTGGCTGTGAGACATAAAAGTAATCTACTGAACAAGTTTTTTTTACTGCAGCTGAAATGTCCAAGTTATTTGCCATGAATATTGTAAAATATCACAAGAAATTGTGACTTATACAGGAATCCAGTTTCAGACACTTTTTCACTGACTTCCAGAAACTCTGCCTGTATAAATAGCATTGAATCAAGACAAAATTTGATATCACAATTTCAATTCCAGTTGCATGTGACTTTTGCACTGGGCTGAGAAACGTTGGCAAATATGTCCCTCTCATTTCTCCTGTGGCTGTTTCACAGCTCTCCAGCTCTGAAAACTGATAGCACAATATTTGACAGATCTCAAAGTTTCCATTCTATAGAAATAAAAATCTCTCCAAAACTTACATCGGAATTTTGGAGTTTAAACCTGACACCGTTCCTTACATGCATGATCCTTTATTAAAGAAGAAAATACATATTCAGTGTTGGTCTCTACTCCTCCACCAGCAGAGCAAAATCTGGAATTAACACATTGTCTCCAGTAAAAACATGGTTTTGTTCTGTATGAGCCTCCCTTTCCTCTCTTTGCCAACCCCTCTATCTCTATACATTAGAGATATACATTGAGGTATCTGTAAAAAGCATTTTGTTGGGTGTCTGCAGGATTTCATATGCTTAAGGTAGAGACCATCAGCCTGATTTTAATCACATTTATTATGGATACAAAACCAAAATCAAAGCTTCTGTCTTTGGTTTCTTGTGAACCAACATGCACTTAATGTACAAGAAAATAAATACTTGGGAAACCCATTCAGTTAATACCAGGAACGAATTATTTTTATAAGTTTGTAGGATTTAGTTTAGTCTTTTATGATATTTTACAATTTTTTTGTTATTTTATATATAATCCCTATGACTACACTGTGATAGTATGTATGGTCCTTATTAATATACACACTGATTAATCTATAGAAACATTAACACACGCATAAACGTATTTGTTTATGGATATTAATAAACAAAGACTCAGCTTTATTTTAGGAACAAGGCTTTTTACTGGTGTAAATGCAGTGGTACAGTTGGGCTTGTAGTCGTCTGCTCCAGATTTTGATTGTCCAAACTGAAGTAGAACAATGTCAACCCAATACTTGAAATGGCAAAAGGAGAAAAAGTTTCTATAATACTATAATATATCTGTCTGATTTGGAATATACTGTTAGGTCATGTATTAGCTTGAAAAAAATATATGCTTTTCTGGTGAAAATGGACTTTCTGAAGTTTTTGCTCTAGACTGTTGGGTATAAAATTGAAAAACAATACTTGTAAATGTTGTTTATCGTATAATCTCTGTGAAACACAGCATATTTATTTAACAATTTGATAGCATTCTCTTTAATTCCAAAGTGAAATGGCATTTGGTAATGAAGTGATTGTCATTTTAAAACCCTTTTGTTTTTGAGGTGCTATGGTGTATATATATTTTTTTTTTCCTTTTAAAATGTAATGCCTATAGTAGTATTATGTCAAATTCAGATGAATCATGACAAACAACATTTTCACAATGGGAAATGTTAACATGCTACATTCCTTTCTTTGGAAAAATAAAAGAAATTATCACAGAAAACACATTTTTATTTAATTATATCCTTTAGGTCATTAAAGTGATGTAATGTGCATGTCAGTCCTCTTTTCATCCACAGATTACTTTTATCCTTCATGTGCATTATTTTTTTTGTCCTCTGGCTTTCTTTCATATTTGCTCTGTTTTGAAATTGCATGCTGTCTGGATTATTTGTGCATGACCTCCGCATTAATTTCACATTGAATGTTTACATACTCTGAGAGATTTTCATGGATCATTTATTCTACATGTGCATTTTTGGTTTCCTTTGTTTTCAGTTACTGAACTTTAAATATGCTTGAAATGTAAAAGTGGCATGAAACTTTCGTGACACAAGTAGACTACTATTTTAGTATTTTTAGTACCTAACTTCACATTTTTCAGAAACACATATTCTAAACCACATTTTATGCTGTGCTTCCAAAAGGTAGGAAAAATGAATTAATTTTCTGTGTTCTGAAACTCTAAATATATTCCATTTCATAATTGGAGCCCAATATTGGTAATATTGGTTAAAAAAAATGAGATTGGTCCTTTAAATGAGTTAAGAAGGTCTCTGCTCCCGTGCAGGTGATCATTTGCAAAGTTGTGTGTCTGAGCATTGCATATATTCAGTGTGGGACATGGCCTGATGGACAACACAGGTCACTTCAGATCAGCACTATCTCCATCTCAGTGTAGATGTCCTCTGGAAATGCCAGCTTGACTGTATAGGGAGCCTAATTTCTCATTTAGTACCTGAAATAGATGTCCCAAGTAGGCATATCCTACTTTTACATAGTACAATGCCATCAGCCTTTGTGGCTATCTATAAAGTCAAAGTTTTTTATCATGTAAAATAAAAAAAATCTATATTAATTCCCCATTTGAAGAATTAAAGCAATAGATGTTGCTCAATGTGCAATGAAATACTGCTTATCAGCAGAATTCCATCTCTAAATCACATAAACCTCAAAGCAAATCCAGAGGAACCCAATAAGTAAATACACATGCATAAAATAAAACAAAGTATTTTTTTCTTAAATTGTGCAAAAAAAAAGCATTAAAACACACTTAAGAAGTTGTTGATTAAGCGGCCATATAAACTACTATGACATCAGCAACAGTTCCCAGAAAAAAGATATTTTCTTTTAATTAGCACAGGGCTAAATTCACATACATAGATACTACAAGCAAATCAAAAGCTTCTGCTTCCCTCTTTACAGCCTATTCTTTCTCAGCCAGTTAATCAATTGTGTGCATAGTCTGCGATGATTAAAGATGAGTGGCTTGATCTCAAAGCATGCTGAGCCATCTGCAACCCTGCATTTGAGCAAGTCAACCACAACAGTTTCCAAATACGGAGCTGAAGGTTGGGATTTGAGACCTGGGTATTCAAATTGATCCGGTCTCCAGGGGCTGTGCCTTCCACCTGCAGCCATCTCCGATCCTTTGGTTTGGGCTGATTTGAGTCACTACAGTTCTCTCCACTTTTACAAACTAGTTGTTTTGTCAGCATGAGTGTGACAACAATTAGACGTCCCTGTTTTTGCCCCATGCCTTTTCTCCTTCACAGTCATTCAATGACAAGCGTAAAAAGAACTTCATCTTTTCACGAAAATTCCCATTCTACAAGAGCAAGGAGCAGAGTGAGCAGGAAACAAGTGATCCAGAACGTAAGTAACCTCTTGGAGACGATGTCACATGCAGCAGCACAAAAACATGGGTGACACGCATGATACCAGTATCCCACACATCCAGGGAAATATCTGTCGTAGGCAGGCAGGAGAGGTATTACTACTGTGACCAATGTGTGACTGCAGTTTGGATCCAGCTGGTCCTTCCTTCCTGGAAACATCATTTTCAGAAGAATGAAATAGTGACCTTAACTTTTAGAAGAGCAAACGTGGCTCCTCAAAGTTGTTGTGGCACTTGTCGTAAATCCAAACTTGTCTCTGATTCAATATTTCCAGATCAGAATTGGCTCAAAATAGAGCAACCACAATTTCTTTCACAATACTGACAACAAATTATTACTTTTTGAAAGGTCTGCTCTAATGCCTTTTTTTTTTTTTGCCTTTGACATTCTCCAAGTTGATTGCCATGGGCAGCTTCACTGAAAGTTTAACAATTCAATGAAGCATTCATGCTAACAGCTTAAAGTAATCAGACCTTGGAATGTGTACCTCCCCGGGCATTTACTGCTTGCTTAAATTGTATAAAGAAACAGCAATATTAAAGATATATGCTGGTTCTATGTCCAAATATTCACTTTTTTCCTTAATAATTCTCTCCTAAATTAATCTGGTGAGGATCATTTCTGGGACTTTATTAATTGCGTTTCTCCTCACAGCCACAAAAGCCACATATAACGGTCACTGCCTCTTTCATTGGCTGCAATCCCATGAAGTATGGGATTCAAAGTTGTTTCAGAAAGAAAAAGCAGGGATCCAGATTGCTCAATCAACATGGTCAGTCATGGTAGTATCCATTTCAACTCCACTGACTTCTTCCTTCCTCTTCTGCGGCTGTTCTTCCTTTCTCATTGCTCTCTCTGGGGACTTCCGTGCAGGACATCCCCGGATTAGGTGACGACGGTTATGGAACAAAGACTCTGAGTAAGTTCCCAGGAATGGTCACTGTAAATCTCTTTTTTTGTTTTTTGTTTTGTTTTGGCTTCTGTTCCTTCTCTGAGGACCCTTCACTCCTAGCATGCACAAGACAGAGTTTTATTTGTTACCCAGCTGTGAATGCATTCAAAATGTTTCGACCGTTTTGTTCTGCATGACGATATTAAATAGCATACAGTGTACCAAGCAGACACTTTCACTTCTTTTGTAATAACACCTTTTGTTTCTGACAGTATGTTATTGTCCCCATCATGGCAGTTCTGTAGAGTAGTGTACCCAGAACTCGTTTTGCTGCCTAGACCGTCCTGTTCAACAACCCCTTCCTCTCCATCTCAAGAGAAAGTTAAACATTTTAACTTGATCACATCCAGGGGAGATCGATAAAAAATTATTTTACGCTGTTGCTTCTGCATTTTTAGCTTTTTTGCATGGGAGTGTTTGTTACTTTGCTGGATTTTAGATTAGTATTTGTTATTAATGGAAGAAGTCATTTGCAGGCTAGAGAAGACCATGCCCTCTCCTAAGCTAATTCTGGACCCATTTCACCATTAGCAACCTATTCTCGTTCATGCAACTTTAATCAATCTCTTTTCCTGATGCAGCAGTCCTGTGTAGTGTGTTAGATAATTGTTCAGAAACAATTTTGCTTCCTCGAAAGTTAGACCAGAAAAATCATATCGAGTGAAATATTTGCAGCTGATTTCTATATAAATAGCTACATTATATGCTGTATCCAGAGCTAAATAATTTAAACAAAATGCCACTTGCATGTGTTTGGCTGCTTCTTCCTCAGTTCTTATTCTTTGTCTTAAGCACCAAGTAATTGCAGCAAAATGTGTGTGAATGTTAACACTGCATCACCTACCATTTTGTATGTGCTTTTTAATTGCAGGAATGCACTTCCATGCACTCAGTTTTAGAGATTATTCTGTTTCTGACTGATTTGTTGAAGGGACACTTTAATGGTTTAACTTTAAGCCATAAAGTAGCTCAAAATTTAAAGATGAAAGCTTCATCTCTTGTACGAAAAAGAACAGTTCTGCAAGATTAGTTTTGGCAGTGATAGGCAGCAAATGTTGCTGCCACCCGAATTTTAACCATTCTGTTACTTTACTTAATGTGTCATAGCAGCTCATTAGCCACAAATGCAGACCCTTCCCTCCTGAATAGTGATGTCCTTACAAAGACAAATGTCCATGACATACAACCATTTGAAAGGACATAACTGAATTCTGCAAATTGCTAAGGGAAAAGTAGCACAAAGGTACAGTAGTTTCTCTATTAATACTGCATCTAGATTTCAGTTACTGACATACCTCTAGACATTCCCGCCCATCCAAATTTCATAATATTCACCTCAGATTTGCTTTTTAATGACAGTTCTTATTATGTAGCATATTTGTTCTCATTTATTGAAGTTCTTCAAGGTCCTGTATAGCATATTAGTTTGAGACAACTCTTGTTAACTTGCTGTGAAATGTCCAAAAGTCAATATACTCCTTTCTTCAAAACTTAATTTTGAAGTTTAATTTTGTAAAGCTTCTTACTAAGTCCAAGATCAAAGTTTTCCATTACTATTTTTGTCTGATATTATCCCCTCTCATTTCTGCTGCTCCAGTAACCCCATCAGTTCCACTCTATGAAACCCAAGCCATTATATTGGTACATGGGGGAAATGCAGCACCGTGCAGAGGAGTGGTCTTTGCACTGTTCCTGTACTCATCCTTCATGACAACCACCCATGGTCTATTCTGGGTTCATCACCGGGGATTTTTGGCTTTTATGAATTTCTTCTTTCACTGGGGATGTTTATAGGCAGTTGCAGGTGGGTGTTGTGGGTCACACACAGCCTATTCTGCCCACTGATTTAATGGAAATATTGTACCAATTTTGGCTCCTGGTGTTTGTCAGGAGTTGATTTATTTGTAGCCATTGACCATTTAACCTCTGTGCCTCATTCTCCTTAACCCAGGGTGACTCCCCACTATACAGCTATTATACCATTTGCTTCTAAATGTCCTGTACCAGCCGAAAAGTTTCAACTCTCGAATGATCTTTCAGGTGCAATATATTCAGCATTTCTAGAGATACTATTAAAACCACTGTTTAATGTGGTTCTGCAGCCCTCTTGGAGACCATGTAGCATGGTCTGACTGACCATAAATAGTCTGATGACTACAGTTTGGGAACAGCCACTTCACATGGTACAGATTGCATCTTCCTTTGAATAAAATAATAGAAAGAGGACGCTAGACTTGCCAAATCACAAGTCTGACCCATCATGATAGTTCCTGTATCTTTATTCACCCATCCAGACTGGTCTGGTAAATGTTTTCATAAGCCAGCTTAAATCTTGAGGCTAGACAATGTCTGAAAAAAGATTTCTTCCATTTTCTCTTGGTTTTGTCATTGGCTTCGGCTTCTTTTTTTTTTTTTTTGGACAGGTAAATTACATATAGTTACCATATTTGATATCAAAACCATTTTCATGTTAATTTGCTAACCCTTTGAGATAGTACACAGTGATTAAAGATGGACACAGCTTAGCAGGAATAGTTCCAATGCATTAATGATGCATGTTACTGGTAGTGCAGAATAATATGAGCAGACAATTAGGTTTCATGAAATCAGTCAAGTTGTCCAGCGAGATGAAAGTTGACCACAGCATATTTTTGAATTAAGTTATTAGAGGTGTTATTAACTTTATCATCAAGAAAACACATGGCTTTGCCATGATGCATATCACTAGGTAATACGTACAGACTCTTTCTGAAATGCCACAAGAGACAGAGCTTTCATTTTGCCTGTGTAAATAATCTAAGATTTTTCAGGTGATGTCACTGCATAGTTTTTATTTCCTCTCTGCACAACTACCTTTGCATGTCTGTGGCAGTTCTTTTAAGTTTCTGCGGCTCTGTGGTGCTTGGTTTTGTTCTTTAATTTGCTGTACTGTTCTTGCAGAACATGTTTCTTCTAATGCCAGCGATAGTGAAAGTAGCTACAGTAAGTTACTGCTTTCATTAGAGTCCTTTTACTTTGCATTGCTCGTTCTGGTTGTTTTTTTTTTAATTTTGTTTCTCTCCTTGCTATTCTTTTGTGAATATTAAAAAGGCGGTTGGAGCAAATGGCTTGGAATTCAAATTTACAACCACATCTTGAGTACAAAGCTATAAAAGAGAACTGGCAAGCTTTATCAGAAAAGGGAGGAAGGTTGTTATTTGGGATATATTCTGGGACATAAAACCAAGCCTGGCTTTGGGTAGCCTGTGAAAGTCAGGACTATTTGGTTTAGTGACAAGAAGTTTATTTAAGCAGGGAGGAGGCAGTTTCTTGATGATCTTTCAAAAATAAGATTGCTCCATAGCTGCAGTCAAATCTGTGAAAGATACCCTCTTTACAAGGTCATGAATTTTACTTGCATTTCTGCATGCCTGTGTGAAGGGCTAAGAAATAGTTCCAGAAATTTTGTTGAGCCCTTAATTTTGACAGTACAGATTTCCTAATGCGTATTGAAGTATCCAAAAACAGGTAAGATAGACCTTCACCCTGTAGGCACTGCCACTGAATGGAGGTCCCAACCCTGCAACCTGATTTGGTTGTAATTACAGACTCCATGTGGTCACACAGCCAAAAGGCAGACTATACACTCTGGGTAATTATTAGTAACATCCCAAAATTTAGTCAATATAGCTATTTTTCTGGAAGCATTGCAAAGCAAAAAAAAAAAAAAACCACAGAAAACCGGCATTAAATAAATGACCAGAATTGTAATAAAAGGTAATGAAAATTATAGATTGCTTACTAAATCACCCAGCTGTTTAATTTTTTCAAGCCATTTGCTTAGCAAATCAAGTTTTCCACCAGTCACTCAGCACTTGTGCTAAGCACCCGCATACATTCAGGTAATCATTGGTATCATACTGTATATTTACTAGTCTTGACATAGTGCGTAGCAGTTGAGCTCTGTTAATAAACACTGGTTTGTTGCAGTAAAACAGCTAATCTTATGCAATTCAGAAATGGTAAATTCGTTTGTATTCTCTTGTACTGCAAAGGTTTCCTTGGAAAGCAATTGCCAGAGTCACAAGAAAGCAGTAGGCGCTCTTGAACTGCCAAGATCCAGTTCAGAGCTGCTTTATTTTTAATGTGTCCTCTACTGAGGAGCCAAGGAGAATTTTATGTTGGAAATATAAGAAGCTCTTTCCCCAGACTAACTTTACAACCAGGAATGAGTCAATAGGTTAAATTTTCAAAGATGTGCGTGAGTCACATCTCCTCCTGTTGTGTTTATTTCAGGGTGAGCTCAGGGTAAAAGCTCAGAGGAGAATCCAGGCTGGTGGCTGAGCACCTTCCATGCCTGATGAACCATCCCAAACAGGAGAATTAACAGAGGTGCACAGTTGCAGCCGAACATTTGGGGCAGTACACAAAAGCTAGTTCCCAAATTTCATCGTAAGACAGGCCAAGTAGCCAGTTCCTCATTGGCTGTGCAATAGCTTGAAACAAAGTGTATGTTTTGAGGTGTAAGAAAGGAGATAGAAATGGTTTGGGGAAGTTAGTTGGGGCACAGACACTTGGAAATAAAAGTGATTTTGGGGTAACAACTGCCTACGGCAACCACTCTCCTTCTGGGGTGGTTTGCCTCTGGGCAAGCTCCTGTCTCACCCCAGCAGCCCTCAGTCTACATCCCATTGGCTGGATCTTCCCATACATTACTGCTGTGTCCAACAGCTGCTGCCTGGTATACAAGGTGCAGGCAGGTCTTTCTTCTCTGCCCATGGGAAAGCTATGCCATTTAGCAGCAGGGGAAGCCAATCTTAGCTTATGCCAGTTGAAAGAGGCTTTAAAATCCAGTATCTGGTGCCCAAAGAGTCTAATTTCATTTACTAATGATTCATTGGTGTGTGCTGATGTGACATTTCAAGGCATGAACTTGAGCATCCAGCAGCTTTGGTCACCAGCTTTTGGAAATTACTGTTTCAGATGGCTGTGATGGCATGTCAACTCTAGCCTGACCATGTGTTTAGTTACTACATGGCTATGGTATATCAACATATCTCCTGTGAGGACATAAAGCCCTCCTGAGTCCAGCTGGTTACTCTCTGGATCTCCAGACTACCCTATGTCAGCAGTACATCCCATTGCAGGGCTCATTACAGCAAATCCCACCTCAAAAAATGCTCAGGAGCAAAGAAGAACCAGACAGAGGAGAGGCAGTTGGTCAGAGAGAGCAGTCAACAAGTTCTGAGAGCATGGAGATAAGAGAGATCCGGCCTACCATGAAGAAGTTGTCTTATTTCACCTTGTGGGACTGCTGAGAGAAGACACTGTACAGTAGAAGCCTATTAATAGGAAAAGTGGGAAAAGTAATTATCAGACCTACCATGTGAACATTTCCTGAAGACATATTCCTCACTGCTCTCTAATTTATTTATTTATTCCTAATGAAAGAAAAAATAGTGCTCAGGGTAACGCTCATTCCTGGTAGAATAAGACAACACACAGTTATTATTTCTACTCTTCAGTGTGTAGCTCCATTTTGAGGAGAATTTGTGTGTCTGAGGTGAGGGATTGCAAGTTATTTTACCAGGACACTGTGTTGACTTGCAAACTCATCTAGCGCTCAGTTTGTGCACTGGTGAAATGGGGCGTACTTAGAAGAAGGGGAAAAAAGTGAAGCTGAAAAATTTATGGGGAGCGAATAGAAAACTGCTGGAGAGCTCAAGATTTTGCAGGGGATTGTGACCCTGTCCCAGTGCCTCTTTTCTCTTCTGTTTCCCAAGCAAATGAGCAGGGTTGCCTGCCCCACTGCTTCCTGAATTGTGGGAAATCAGCAATTCTCTGGCAATTGCTTTGACATGTTTCTCTAACTTTTGCCTCTAATGATGAGCATTTAGTGAAAAGTAGCTGGTGTTGAAACCTATACTACTTGATCATTTCTAGAACCATTCCAAACCAGGGGTACAACTACACAAAGTGATACTGAAGGTTTCTATCCAGGCTGTGCTCTGGACAGTGATTAATAGAGGGGATATAAATTGACTGGGCTTTTTTCTAGGAGATTTTCCAATGCATTCATACTTATTTAGTGTAATATATTCCTTAAAAATTTTAGTATTTGGCTGAAATATTGCTCAGGTTTTGGGCTTGGAGGTTAAAAAAAATCAACTTTTCTACAGAAGTCAGATACTTTTTAAATCAAAATCATAATATAATTTAAAGTCCTCCTATGTGGTCTCAGAAGAAAATTCTTAGACCACTTCTTAGGAACAAGGCTGTTGCAGGTAGCAAACCTGATTTCTTCTGCCAGTGCTCTCGCCACTGGGTTTGTAACGACCAAAAGAGCTGGAGCCAACAGTGGGGTTTTCTTTATCCCAACAAACAACCTTCAGCTCCACTAACCTCATGGTTAATGTGTAACCACAAATACATTTGACAGCAGAATCTGGCTCTTTATAAAAAAAAATATTAAAAGTATTTCTGAGCCAAGAACAAACATTGGAGTGATCTAAAAAGGGTTGAGCTGCCGCACAGCTGCTACTGCGTCATCTTGGCCATGCTGTTATGAAGGCTATAACCATGTCAGTTGATTTGCACTTGTTCTCAGCAGTAAAATCCAGTTTGCAGAGTGGCATATAAAGTCCTGGTCTTGCAGAAAGTTGTTCTTGTTCTGATAAGGATGCATACAGCCAACTCTGACTTATCTCTGAACCAGCAAATCAAATCATGATTGAAAGTTAATGTTGAGCTCTGTAACATAAAATGTTCTGATTTCTTTTTCAAGCCAAGCTTGTAAGAACATATTTTTTACCATGGACTCATTTTCTTTTGCAAGACATGATTTTCATAATGGCCATGAATTTCAAGTCTCTCTACTGCATATGTGAGGTAATGCTCTTACACATAGTTCAGAAAAGGTTTTTACAGCTGTCACCAAAATTACACACACATTACCACATCTATTTAGCCTAATTGCATAACTGGTTGTGATTGCACCTATTACCTAGAGAGGCAATACATGACTAAAAGTTAAAAATAAGGAAAATGGTTAGAAACAAAAGTTTTTACCCTCTGTCAGCAAGTCACTCTTGTAATGAGATCTGAAGACAGAACAAGGCTAAAGGCATCCTAATTATTATGTTAGGCCACAGATTAATTAGGACACTTATGCTGGCTCTTACACTCCCCAAGGATTACTATATTATTCAGGTACACTCAAACTGGCACAAGTATTGAAGTCTCATTTTCTGCCTTCACAAGCTATATTGATCTTAAACATCAAGTTCTGATAGACAACTTTTCAGTCATAAGTTCATTCTCAGACTACTGATGATCTTTTTATGTATTGGATTTCCAGCCTTTCACAGCTATCAACATATTTCCAAAACTTATGCATTTACTTACATAAATAGAGATCCAGGATTTTAAGCCACATAGAAGCTAGGATTTTGACTGTCCAGTGCAGTCTGCAGATGAACCAAAAAAGAAATTGCAAGTCCAACTGAGATAATCCATATGTTAGCCCAAAACCAAAATGGCTAGTGACAGAAGAATAAGCCTTCTTTGATTTTAGATCCAGCTGAGCAATGAAATGCAGGCAAGGGCTCAAAAATGAAATTAATTTGGCTCACCTACCTGTATTTCACATGTGTATTGATGGTAACCACCACCATAGTCTACCACTTTTAATGGACACAAAAATTCCCTTTGTTTTTTCCCAAGTCATAAATTTTAGCTGTCTTCATGAGTAGTGTTTTTTTGTTATTGACTGCCTTAGATGTCTTTCCAGACTTTTTCATTCACAGCCATTAATAGGATGCCAAAATCCATGGATTCCCACAGCATAAGGTGCTTGAGGAGTGTGGGTGTTTAGTTACATGGTGGTTGCTTCACAGCAGCTTTACTGCCCCATTACTCACCTGCTGGGTGCAGTAACCCCAGCACTGGGGAAGCTCTAGATGCTCTGACAAGACAGTAGGAAATGGGACACCTTTATGAGAGAAACGTGAAAGATGCCTGATATCTGTCAGGTCTAGAGTGAAACTTGTGATTTTGAGTCTTTCACAGACTCTGCCCTCTAACAAGAAAGGGAAAACAGAAGCAACACCTTAAATCCATTTTAGGGCTACTCCTCTGAAACACCACAAAATCTTTTTAAAAGTTTAAATGAGTAGTCTTTATGGAAATCATCAGACCACACAAAACCTCTCAGCCCAGTTTATGGAGGCTGTGAGTTATAACGAACTCCAGGTTATTCTTCACTCCCTGATCACGAGCCCTCACCAACAGGCAAACCAAGAGCAGAAGGACCCAGAGCCATAGCGATCCTGGGAAAGTGAAAGTCCTCCAGTAATTTCACTCATAAGAATATGAGATTTAGGAAAGCGTCCTTTTATCTTTCCTCTCTTCCCTTATTTTCTTTATTTTCTTTATTTTGACTTTGTGGAATTTTACTGAAGAACAAGGGATTGTGCCAAAATCTTACAGGAAGGACTTTTTCTTTTCTTCTCTTTTTGTTTTGTCTGCTAAATTCACAAAGATTTTTTCAGATCAATATAGCCAACCTGTACTAATTAAGCCATTAATGTAGGTGGTAAATGAGGCTTAGTCAAATGATAAATAAGAGCCCATGTCCTGCTGATTCTCACACTGTGTCTCACACCTCAAAGCCATCACAAGGTTATGGCAATCCAATTACTGATTGACTCTAGAGCTCTTCATTACACTCAATACTTTATGGACTACTTCAAAACAATGCAGTAGTGACTGAGTGGAGGTCATTAAAAACTATCATCTGCTACAGTTAACATGCATATTAGACTCTGAGGACTTACAGGATTTTGTCTGGACTTGGAAGGATTTTATCCATACTGAGCTTCTTGAGTCCTTTTTCCAGAAAAGTAGTAGAAGTGGTGCAGCTTTCCCCCACACTCATACCCCATGTGAGTTTGAAACTCAGTGCTGAAGAGCCTTCAACCTGGAAGATGTTTGCCTTTAAGTCCCTGTGTCAGCCTCAATGTTTCTCCTTACTTCCTGCAACCATTTCCAATGGCTTAATCTTCAGCACAATTTATTGGGCTGGAGTTTTTTCTTTGCCTTCAGTCTAGCCCCAATTTCAAAAGCCTTCTATGAAATGACAAGCTCAATTGTCTCTGTAGACCATACCTTACTGATAGCGTGGATGTAGCAGCTTTAGCATGTGGATATGTCTGTGAGAGACTGGGCAAAACAGAAAGCGAAGACTGTGCTGGCTTATTCTGATTCTGTGCCAAAGCCAAATATTAGCCCACAGAGACATTTTTAAACAATAATGTTGAAGTTATTTGCTGTTTTCCTTCAGTTGTTCTTGTCACTGTCACTTCTGTGGGATTCTGCTGTTTAAATAGAGATGTCTGCCTCTGACCGTGCTGTTTAAATGCCGTTATGGGACAATGGAGACAAACATGCCCTTCTGACTTCTTCCCTAATCCCAAAGTAGACATCTAAAATAGGTTGGATGACTCATGTCTTAGAGGAAGCACTTGTCTGTTTGTAGGCACCCACTGACTCTAAAGGCTACCTAAGGACCAGCTCAGACATAAACCCTCATGATACAGATTTCTGAAACTAGCTGAAATTAGTCCCCTTCTGCAGATCTATATGCCATTGAATGAAGTATTTTCAAGTTTAAGATTGTATTCGTACAATAGGACATTTGAATGGGACATCTTGAGTTTTATATCAACCCCAACATTCCCAAAGAAACTTGAGGGAAACTAATACATCTTATGAATGAAACCCAGTGTAACAATAATTCTAGGTTTTTAACTTTGCAAAAAGCGAAGAAGTTAAGCATATGATTATGGTATCAAACATTTGCAAATAGGGAAGAAAATCCATTATCCACACTTTTCATCTTATGTTGCCTTGTCCTCAAAAGCTGTCTAAGCTCTTCTTTTTATTAAAAATTATGTTTTCTCCTTTGCTGCTTCAGCACCATTGCTAGGTTTGAGTTGGCCCTGTCTCCTCTTTCCTAAAGAGTTCTCCTCCCTCTTTCCTAAAACGTCAGTACTTTTTTAATTTGCTTTTTGTGCCATCGTCCTTAATTACAGCTTTCTTTTTACTTGAAAGGTGTTTTTTTTACACATTTCTTACAACTGCCCATATTGCAAGTACTGGGGCTGTATACCTGCACCCAAGTTGTGGTCCATATAGTGCCACTTGTTTCTCATGGCAAATTTCTCTGCTCTAATTCCCTAAATGTCACCACAAGGAAACAGCTCTGTCCTAACAGGAATGAACGGAGGATAAGTGCATAAAATATGATGCTGTGAGATTTGTGATCAAGGAAAGGATAATGGTCAGAAAATTGCTCATTGCTAGATGCCAGGCTGTGAATAAATTAGACTATGGAGGTTACTTATGCACAGAAGGACAATCAACCAAAAATATGTATATTCTGGGGATAAAAATTTTCTGGTTTAGGTAGCCTGTGGATTTGCCCTGCAGCAGCCTTAACAATCGGACAAGCAAAAAAATTACATCTTAAATTTCTGCACTACCCTTGTAAATAGCCTTGCGATTGAATCAATAAATGAAGCCTTACTGCTCATCATTGAAAAAGCCCAATTTCAGCAAAGATAATTGAATCGTGTGGCAGGCAAGGAAGGGGAAGGAAAAAAGTGGTCTCCATGCCTTACAAGCTATGAGGGACTTTGGAATGGTTCAGGTAGGAGCATTACCAGAGAGAAGTGTTGAACCCAGTCTGTCTCTGTGTGAAGCATTTTATCAGGCTTTAGTACTTGACGTGCTGCTTGTCAGCTTCAATCTCTTCTCTTTCTTCTCTCATCAGGAGGCCAAGAAGACTGCATCCTATCTTATGAACCTGTCACAAGACAGGAGAGTAAGTTTCATCCGCTTTTCTGTCACTGTTCCTTATATTTTTCATTTCCCATATTGGGGGCCAGCAGAGCAGTAAGCCTTGCTGTGCCAACCCCAGATTCTCTGTGGCTCCTGAGTTTTTTTGGCCACACATTCTGTCACATACAAAAGAAATTATGTTGGGGTCTCCCTTGCTGCCCGCCACTTCCTAACATTCTCAGGAGTCTCCCCAGTTTGCTCTCATGGACTTTACTAATGAATACATTAATCAGTGTACAAAATATTGATGCAGATTTCCTAGATTTACTGCAATATTGTTACATGGGAAGCCTTTATTCTTTCCCTTCTCATGTGATTTGTGCCTCTAACCATGGCAGATGAACCTGCGAGAAGGCAACTGAAAATGGGAGCATGCTCACCTGAGTTAATGGGGAATGCACTCATACAACTGAGGACAAAAAAATCCTCCAGTCTCCTTTCTGTACCTCATGGGAGAGTATATCTCCAGGCAATACAGCAAATATATCTTATATCTTATATTATA
>NW_010192027.1:0-31344 GCF_000695765.1 Mesitornis unicolor
CGGGTCCCGTCAGCGGCCGGTTGACATTAAAAATAAGAAAAAGAGCAGCGGGGTTGTTATCCTGATGTCATCCCAGCGATTAATTATTTAAATACATTCACTGTTAAATACATTTAAGAGTCGAGCTTTTCTGCAAAGGGCTAAAGTGATGTTAATGTCTCTAACAATATTGTAAAGTCCAGACACAAAACTTCCTTCGTAACACTCGTATCGAGGTGTTCTCTGGATCAACGTTGAGGTAGCATTATTTAATAAACTCGGGTCTGGAGAACAAGCCTTATGAGGAGCGGGTAAGGGAACTGGGGTTGTTTAGCCTGGAGAAGAGAAGGCTGAGGGGAGACCTCAGCACCACCTACAACTGCCTCAAGGGAGCTTGGAGAGAGGTGGGTGCTGGGCTCTTCTCCCAGGTGATGGGAGATAGAACAAGGGGAAACGGCACCAAGCTGTGCCAAGGGAGGTTCAGGTTAGAGATAAGGAGGAAGTTCTTTACTGAGAGGGTCGTCAGAAGCTGGCACAGGCTGCCCAGGGAGGTGGTGGAGTCACCATCCCTGGATGTGTTTAAAGAGCGGGTAGACAAGGTACTTAGGGATATGGTTTAGTGGGTAGACAGGAGCGGTTGGACGTGATGATCTCAGAGGGCTTTTCCAACCGAGCGATTCTGTGATTCTGTGTGTGATTCTGTGATTTCCTATCCTTTCTTACTAGGTCAGACTGCAAACCCAGCCTAAGCCACAGCCTGGTCAGACTCCGCTCTATTCTGGGACCTTTGACTGCTTCAGAAAGACTCTTGTTGGAGAGGTACTGTGTTAGCGTGTCGGCTGCGATGCCTGCCAAAAATATCAGTTGTTCCTGTACGTCGCAGGAATGGAATCGTGCGGGAATGTTGTGCCTTGGAGACTATACAGTTTTGGGGTTGAATTGATTCTAATTAAAATTTTTAATCACATTACAAAACTTGGGGAGTACTTAGCGTCCACGTGTGTCAGGTGCATGTCTGTTTAGTTAATAAATGCTTTTGGTTGAAAATAGCATGATATTAATACCTGAAGTTAAAGACTGGGGTGAATATTGGCAGTTATTTGCTGGCTTTGTTGTTGTAGTCAGTGGAATCTTACTGTCTTTGGTATTTGGAGCTGTGTCTGGAAGTCCTAAAATAGGCAGTGGCTTTTGTTGATACAAGCAGTGCTTCTACTTTTCTGTAATGTATCATGCCATCTGTGAGAAGGCCGAGGAGCAGCAGTTTGAGTTAATATATTTTTTCCTTCTCTTTTTTTGAGAAGGGCATAGCAGTTTTGTTCACTGTTCTTCAGATGGGCAGTGGTTTTCACTCCTGAATCAGCCATATTGCGTGACTCAACTATAGTCTGTTTTGTTTTTAGAAAGGCACACAGCCATGGTTTAAAGACTTTAAGTTACGTGGAATGCACTTTGCTGTTTCATAGGTTTTCCCATTTGGAAACAGTGGCTGTAAAGCCCAACTATTTGTTTACTGGTCTGAAGTCTAATTTCTGGCCACTGGCTCTTGTTAGGTAACTCTCCGTTAAATGAAAGATCTGTCTCGTATCTGAAATCTACTTTCACGGTGGTATTAACAGGTCGTTACATAATGTAAGTAGATCTTGCATCCTTAGTTTCTCCCACAAAGCGCTGAAATGCTTTGCTAGCTCTGAATCCCTTCAGTTTTTAACACCCCTGCTGAAGCACGGATGTCAGAGCCGAGCCATAATAATAGCCTTGTGATGTGGAGTTCAGAAGTAATGCTGCCTCTACTCCTACTCAATACTCATCGGTTTCTATAAGGAAAACACTCAAACCTCTCTGCCGAGGCCTTTTGTTTCCCACTGCTCATGGGAAGGTTGGCTCATCTTTGTCAGCCAGTTACGATTTCATTACAGAGTCTGCTGTGCCTGTACATGTACAAACGCATACTGGGATACGTTGATTTATGTGGGGGAAGGGGTGGATGGACCAGCAAGTATTTAATCTGTGCATCGAGCCTTTATCTAGAAAGATACCTCTCCTTTTTATTAGAAAAAGTTCAGTTCAGAGGCGCAATAAATGAAAGAAATGCTACCGCTGAGGTCTGCACTGGAATTTTTCCATGTGTGCAGTCTGATGAAGGAAAACATCAAGAATGGAAAGTTGTATGGTGAAAATGTGTTGACTTAGGGACGGAAAGAACCAATAATTTGCTCTTGAACTCATTCCAAATTGAGTTTGTGTGGGGAGTGGAGTCGTTCGGGTCAGACTCCCAGGCTCTTCCGTTATCTGAAGACTGAATTAGATTCAGTGTTGTCAGGATTTCACACTACTGCATTTTATGACCTATTAAACTCGCTTGTGTGTTTTTGTGTGCATCTGAGAGAGAAGGCTTTTGACATTATCTGCTGGGATTATTATTCAGGTGGCTTTTGAGTGGAGTAGTTCGGGTCAGACTCCGTTATCTGAAGACTGAATTAGATTCAGTGTTGTCAGGATTTCACACTACTGCATTTTATGACCTATTACACTCGCTTGTGTGTTTTTGTGTGCATCTGAGAGAGAAGACTTTTGACATTATCTGCTGGGATTATTATTCAGGTGGCTTTTAACAAACTTCCTCATGTGTAAGTCCAGGATGAACAGTGTTGGAACAGAAGGGTATACGTGGTGCCAGTGTTTTCCAGGAGGGATAGCTTTCCTATGCAACAGGCCCTGAGCCTCAGCTAAACGTTTATAATTGCAAATGAACAATGGACCCTGTTATTCCTCAGATTAATTTGATTGACTGATATTATCCTGTACTGTAGCTTTTTGCTTCTCAGAAAGTTGAAAGGTATGCAAAGTCTGTGAAAAACAAAGTCATTCTTGTGGTAACGTTTCTTGCAGGGAGTCCGAGGCTTGTACAGAGGAATGGCAGCTCCTATTATCGGAGTGACACCCATGTTTGCTGTGTGCTTCTTCGGATTTGGCTTGGGAAAACGACTCCAACAGAGAAAACCTGATGACATTTTGACGTGAGTTTCTGCGTTAATCAGACAGTTGGGAAAGGCACCCTAAGGCTCTTGCAGGCTGCCGTATTGTGGCACATTGAGTTGTGGTGTAAATTTGTCTCTCCTCCTAGGTTATAAATATAATTCTAAAAAATAAAACACTGGTGTGTTTTAATGCTTCTGGAAGCGGGGGACTGCTAGCACAGGCTAAAAACAGACAGCATGTGGGCAGGTGCTTTGCAATTCCCTTTCTACGCAAGAGCGAGCCATTAAGGAACAAATCTGGTTTAGATGAGTACAGTGTGAGTTATACAATGATTGCCAACAGTCTCGCTATTAACAGAACCTGTAGGAGAAATACATCCGTGGTCAAGGTGTCTTGACAACGTTCACAGTCCTGACTCTCCCTTCCCTGTTGGTTGCGCCTCTTGCTGCGTCCTTGCGTTAGGATATAACAACAGCCACAGAAATGGTTTATTATTGAAGTCCGAAAAGCGGTGTTCATGAGCAGCTCTCTCAGGTGTGTCTGACCTTCTGATATGGGAAGTTAGGAAAAATCTGTGTGGCATTCTCCAAGTGAACTTATCCATGAGGAAAGCCCCCCACCCATAAAGTACTCTCTTAGCTTCTTTGTTGAATCGTGATTTATAGCTCTACAGGAAGAGAACCGTAGCTTAGCAACGTTTTATTCCATTATTTGCGTGATACCCAGGAGCTCTGTCAGAAAGCAGGAGGCCATTGTGTTGAGCCAGGCGTGCTGGGGTGGGGAGGTGCGGTGTCGGTTGGAGCTGTTCCTGTGCCGGGGCCTCCTGTGTGGCATTGGGTGCACCTGCTCTGCAGTGCTTGCCACTGCTGTGACACAGAGCCAGGGGTGCTGCTATCTTGCCCTCTGGTTTATTGTAGTAATACCCTCAAGCAGACAAGGGTAAAATCAGGGGAACAATAAGGAGTGGAGAATACAAGGCAACAAATGGGCTATGGGCTCATTTCCAGCAGTCTTAGCACACCAGTGCCTTGTGTTTTATACACATCTTACCAAAGGGAAGGTTTAAGGAGCGAGCTGGAGAAAGGCAACGTAATTTTTTGAGTCCTTATGTAGAACTCTTCCCAAGCGGAGCGGTGGGAGAGAAAAAACAAAGGTCAACAAATCGATGGCGCAACTGTCATTGTGCCAACGGCGCTGTACCTTAGGTGCAGACTTTACATGGTAAGATACAGTGTGCCTGGGATGTGAGGCCCAAAAAGAAAAGTCAGACCCCTAGCACCATGGTTATGGGTCTAGAGGCAGGCAGGATGGCAGTGGTTCCCCATGCTGATTTTGAAGGGAAGTTTTAGAAGAAAGGAGGTGGAGAGAAACATGAGCCTTTTCTGGGGCTGAAAAATCCCAAGGTGAGATAGAAAACTCAAAGCTTAGTTTGAATACAAGGAGCATGTGGGAGGTCTTAATGGTCTGGAAGATTTAAGGAGAAATTGAGAGTAAAGAAAGGTGTAAGAATTGGAAAACTTGAATGGAATGGCATCTCCTGGGCAAGTGGAGAGAAGTGGGAGGTGGGGGATTTAGTTAAATTGAGGTGTTAGGTCACCTTACTAGGGAAGGTAGCAGGAGGTTGGATGTAAAGATAAGTTTGTGATGGAGAAACTCAGCCTGTTTAAGGAATTTCTGTCATGGAGACTTTGCCACATGAAAGCAGCTGCAGGATGTGTGGGATGATGGCAGGTTGGTTGGACAGAGTTGATGGTGGCAGAGGCTGAAGGAGCGAGAGATTGAGAGGGTACAAGAGGAGGCTCAGGCAGGAATATGTGTGAAAGCTGGGGTCGCTGAGAGGAGAGCGGGAGACTGGAGGAGGAAGAGACTGTTGGCAATAAAAATTAATGGGGAGTGCTGCAGCAAAAGATCCAGGTACAAGGAATATTAGCAAATACAGTGGATGTGAAGAGCCGAGTTACGGTTGCTGTGGGAACCAGTGTTTTGAATCCTAGAGATCTTAATGTTTAGCTGTAATTACAAATTGATGGGGCACTTCTGCACCGATCAAAAGCAGTGGATGCACTTCTGGTTCTGTGCAGAACAGCACAATTTGGTGATACAGGGGTCTTTCTGCCCTTCATTTCCATTGTGCTGTGTTGTGTTAGGGTCTCTTCTGTTTCCTCGGGGCAGATATCCTCAGCTGTTTGCTGCTGGCATGTTGTCGGGAGTGTTCACCACAGCAATCATGGCTCCAGGAGAGAGAATCAAGTGCCTTTTACAGGTAAGACATTGGGTGGTGGTGATGGGAATTTAATTTGAGGGATCTCGTCTTTCCATAACAGGAACTCCTTTGGTTAGTGTATTTACTCTGTTCTGTTTTGACAGGGCTGAGACAACTGTCATTTAATGCAACTGTGTCACGAAGAAGCGTTTTACAAACTCACCATGACAGTACAAGTACAGGCAGCATTCATTGCTCTGTTCACTTTGCAGAGCACAAGCTTTATGCTGTGTGGCTTGGTATGAGGCATTGGTGAATGCCTCAGTCCACTTCAGAGTATGGAAAAGTCCAGTGTTTCAGAATGAAACTTTTCCTAAAAGAATACTAAACTACTCGATCTTAAGACTCCAGTGTAAAGAGTTTCTATTACCTTGACAGGTTCCCAACACGTAACTAAGGAATGCATTTCAAAAAACATGAAATAGTTTTCTCATGTTTGGGTGGCTGTTAGTTCTACACCCCCCCAGGGTTTTAAAAGTATCGTTGGAAAATGTAAACCTAAACAAATGAAAATGCCATCTTTGGCAGAGGTGGGAAGCTCTGCTTATCTCACACCATGCTGAACTCCGTTGGTATGGCCATGGATGGTCACGTTAGTTCTGACAGACACGATGTTATCGTGGGAGCTTTTATATACATACAAATTGTTTGAATTTCACCAAACCATTTGAAGGCTGCTTTTTGCCAGTGCGAGTGTAGAATTACCTAACCGACTTCAGTTGTTTCAGACTAACACTAGGGAAAAATAAGGGAGGATCTAGCCACTGCATGGAGCAGTGAACACGTCCTTAGCTCGAACAGCTGAGCGCTGTTTGAGGAAGTGACGCAGAGGTTTCACAGGCAGGAGTGTCTCTGGAACAAGATGTGCTTTTTCCTCTCTGGAAGTGCACACGCGGCTTTCTAACTATGAGCTGAATGATTGTTCTCCAGCCAGAAACCTTCAGCAGTCAGAAACTATCACTTTAATCCTTCAGATCCAGGCAGCTACAGGTGAAACTAAATACAGTGGCTCCTTGGACTGTGCAAAGCAGCTGTACCGCGAGGCTGGGATTCGTGGCGTGTACAAGGGGACAGTGCTCACCCTCATGAGAGGTAACTGATGGGAGACATTTCTAATGCTGCTTCTGCTTGGGGTTCTTGAAGATAAGATGCCTGACATAGCATCACAGATCTCGCTGTCCCTTCAGCCAATTGGAGATGCTGTGTCACCCTTTTCTTTTTTTGCGGTCTGAGAGCTACTCCAATGCCTCAGAGGGACTGAGAAATAAACATGGGAATCTCAGTGAGTGAGGAGGAGATTAGATGATGAGGATCAGAGGGATATAGGCAGTAATTAAGATCTGAAAAGCCAAGAGGAATGAGAAACTTCAGGAGAGGAGCAGAGAGGACAAAGAGAAAAGAAAAATACACAAGTGGGCTTCTAAATTTTTTTTAACGTATTTTTTTTCCCTGGTAGAAGGATTGTGACTGTGACTGTTGCTGCATAATGCTGCCAGCTTTAGAAGATGTGATGGCAGCAGTTATGATTTCTGCCCACTTGAGTGCGGGTTATTTTGGACTGGGATGTCATGACCCCTCTCACAACAACAACAACAAAGTAATTGTGCCACACACTGAATCCTTTGTGTGTTTTGGTACTTTCTCCTTTGAAAAGCTTTCGATTGTTCCCTGTACTGGGACAATGTTTTCCAAGGAAAGGTGAAATTTATGTATTTTGATATCTCAGTTTAGGAATTTGTTTTATCCTCTACTTACAGAAGTGTAGCAGTTAGCAATGTAACTCTGGCAGCATCCTTAGCCAGAAGCTGGTTCTCCAGTGGGGCTGTGGGGGTACCTTAAAAAACCCAAACCCAAAACCCATGAATGACAAAAAAAAAACCCAAAATAGAATCATTGGGACAAATAATGTGCAAAACTTGAAGTTTCTGAACTGCTCTGATGTGCTTTGCAGCAATTAAGAAAGCTTAGAGCTGTCTCATCATTAGTGTAATGGCCAGCAGGCAGGTTTCGGTCTGACTTGAAAGGCTGCTGACAGAAGTGCTCAAGAACAGAAATTTTCCCAGTTCTTGCCTTTAGCACCTGCTGTCCCTGGGAAGGTTCAGGCTCCTCCGTCTCGAGCAACAGCAGATTTGATTTTGTTTGCAGAGGAGGTTCAGAGAAGGAATCTGGATGTACTTAGCGGCACTGCTGAGCTGGCATGGGGCTGCTGTTCCTCTGGGCTGCATTTTGTTTCCCGCTACTCACAGCCTTTGTTTACCCACCAGACGTCCCCGCCAGCGGAATGTACTTCATGACGTACGAGTGGCTGAAGAACGTTCTGACCCCCCAGGGAAAGAAAAAAGAAGTCTCACAGTCATCGTTTTCTGGCCTTCCCAGACTTTGCTGATAAATCTCCCCAGTTATACACAGATTTAGAGCAGTATCCTCAAAACACACTTTTTAAAAGAGGTCACTTGTCTCAGGTTAACCGACAATTAAAATAATATTCTGAGTTTCTCTCAGATTGTAGCTTTGGATCATATTAGCCAAGTAAGGAACACTTACAGTAGATCTCTTTACTTTCACCCCTTTGTGTGCGCACAAATCACTGGGGGGTTTTACTGTTGAGGGTTTTTTTATGGTTAGTGTTTTTCTGGTTGGTTTGTGTTGTGGGATTTTTTGTTGGGGTTTTTTTGTTTGTGGTTTTTTTCCCCCCCCTGGAGTATTTGCGTGTGTGCTGCTGAATGAAAGGATTTGGACTTTTGGAGTGGAGTTAGTACGTTTTGCCCACAGGGCACTGATTCTTGGAAGTCTTGCTCGGATACCGCACTCTGTGTCTGCAGCACCGTGCTGCCTCCTGACTACCAGCCAGACTGCCTCTTTGATTGTCACCTCTATCAAAATGGATGAGATTTTAATTTTTTAAATTCTTTCTTTTTCCTCCCACCGCACCCCAATCCTGTCACAGTGTGAGTGACCTCAGTGCGCCCAGGATCCTCTTTGCTGGTGGCCTGGCTGGGATCTTCAACTGGGCAGTGGCCATCCCTCCAGACGTGCTGAAATCCCGTTTCCAGACAGGTGAGTCGTGTGCCAGCTTGTCACAGCCACGGTGCCACTGGGAATGGGCAGCGATGGAAGGTGCCATCTGAGCATGGCATCTGGGAAGCAGCATGTCTTGAGCACTACTTGAGACAAGTACATGGAAAAACCCAGGTGTGTTCCTAGCTTTTTAGTTGGTTTTTTCACAAATTTTTGGCAAATGAGGCTGCAATTCTCTGTTTCTGCCCCCCTGCTAATATAATGATCCTGATTTCCGAGAACCTGTTTTGAAACCCAACCGTAGAAGTCGTAATAATAGAACCGCTTGTCCTGGCTGTTTTATTACAGATGTAATTCTTTGAGAGGCTTTGCTATTTCACTTCTGATGTAGTTGTATAAATTGTAGCCTGTACTATCTGAAATTTATAGTAACCGTGTGTGCCTTGCCAAGAGCATTTCTTTTAGACTAGCAGATCTTCTCTTAAGTATCTGTGGCCTGGTTATAGCAAGGATGACCACAGGCCTTGGACTTCAGCAAAGTTTGACAGGTTTTTCCTTGGTTTTTTTTCTGTGAATCCTGGTCAATGAATGATTTTGTTAAGGCTCCTTGTATTCTCTGTCAGTGGACTCAGCTCTCCACGGGATGGACAGTAACCATTTTTCTTGAGTCATGGATCATGGTGATCTCGTACAGGAAACTTCTTTCTCTCTGCATATTGGCTGCTGTGGTTGTTTGCTATCATACCAAGGGCTGAGTGTGCAGTGCGTTACAACTTTGTGTCCTTGTTCCACTGAGGCAATCCCCAGTGCTGGTGTGTAGCTGGATGTGGCTGTTTAACTGGGTTGGTTTGTGGAGTAGTTGCTCAGAGGGCTGGCAGAGACACCTCAGCAAATCCGGGTAGCACCAGCATTAAAGCAGCCTGTGCTCTTCACTTGAAGTTTGTTGCTATTCTTGGCTGTGGCATGAGATAGGATCCTTTTCTGTTTCTTACAAACGAACTTCATCAATTTTTATATCTGACCTCCCTGTCTCCCAATTGCAGCTCTTGGGAGAGCTGTGATCAGCGGCACAAGTAACAGCTCAGACATCCAACCCTGACAAAAGTCATTCTCCTTTCTTCCCTGCCTGCAGTGACTTGAATAGGTAAATTCTCTGTGGTGACGGTGAGCCCCTACCTGCAGTTTACTGAGTCTTTATGAGGAGAGGCTGAGGGAACTGGGGTTGTTTAGCCTGGAGAAGAGAAGGCTGAGGGGAGACCTCATCACCACCTACAACTGCCTCAAGGGAGGTTGTAGAGAGGTGGGTGCTGGTCTCTTCTCCCAGGAGGTGGAGGATAGAACACGGGGAAACGGCACCAAGCTGTGCCAAGGGAGGTTCAGGTTAGAGCTAAGGAGGAAGTTCTTTACTGAGAGGGTCGTCAGAAGCTGGCACAGGCTGCCCAGGGAGGTGGTGGAGTCACCATCCCTGGATGGATTTAAAGAGCGGGTAGATGAGGTACTTAAGGATATGGTTTAGTGGGCAGACAGGAACGGTTGGACGTGATGATCTCAGAGGGCTTTTCCAACCAAGCGATTCTGTGATTCTGTGATTCTGTGTGATTGTGTGATTCTTTGGTAAGGTGGTTTTTTTTTTGTTTACTGGCTTTTGACTGAAATAGATAACTTTCCCAAGCAGATGTTTTCACAATGTAGCTTCAGCAATGCTTGGTTTCTGGTGCCACCTAGATGGTACAGCAATATGAACCTGTTGAAAGTCCTAGGCAGTTACATACACCACATTCTTCAGCATTTGTGACTGCCACAAATCTTAGCTAATGTGTTTTGTATCCCTTGCAGCTCCTGCAGGAAAATACCCAAATGGCTTTAGAGATGTGCTAAGAGAACTTATCAGAGAGGAAGGAGTCGCGTCTCTCTATAAAGGCTTCACAGCTGTAATGATCAGGGCATTTCCCGCTAATGCAGTAAGTAAATTGCAATTCCAGGTGGGTTTTGGAGACCTGGCTACTCACAGTGACTATTTGCAGTCTGTAGAGGAGACAACTGGCTGTTTACTGCTGTGCCATTTCAGTGAGAGTCTTGTCACTGCTGGTACTTCTGGCTGCTGATGTCCATGCTCTAAAAATGTGGCTAAATCTAGGGGAACACCAAGTAAGCCTCCCTTCAAAGCTTTTCCTGAAAGCCCTTAGTTCACTTATTCTGACAGTATTTCTTGTCTGATTGTACATCCACCAGTGGAGGGCAGAAACGGGGGGAGAAGTTTGGACTGGCTTCTCCTTCAACAAATAATGACCGAAGGGAGTAGAAGTTGTGCCTCTGTGTGGAGGGTGACTGGGCTTTTTGCCTCTGATCCAAGACACTGATTTTTTGTTCTCTTCCTCCTTCCACATCAGCTGTGTCAGGTGTTTATAGTGCTGCATTTCAAAACCCTTATCCTTACTTTTTCTGTATGTTCTCTCTTTTCCAGGCGTGTTTTCTTGGTTTTGAAGTTGCTATGAAGTTTCTTAACTGGGTTGCACCAGGTCTATGAAGATTAGGAAGTCTTTGGAAATTAGAGAGAAGAAGGAAGAGAGTGCGAGTCTGCCTCAAAGAAATAAATGACTGATCACTTGAAGTTTCAGGAATGATTGCTTGCCTAATACCTTTTTGCCTTCCTCACGTTCTTTAGGTGGTGCTATGTGCCATTCAGAAATGTAAGCCGTAGCTCTGAAACAGAGTTGATGAGGGGTTAGAGGTGCTACACCTGTCTTCTGAGCCAATGGACCACAGCAGTAATGCTGCTAACACAGCTGTCACTACTACACACGCTACCTTAGTACTTCCTCATGGAAGAAGGGGACACTTCTTATAATGTAATTCTTTATTGATTGAAGAAACGTGTACCTATTAATGCTGAAAAACCTCCTTAACATAATTGTTAGGCAGTATATACCGAACTCTCAGGGCACGAGTTAGCAGCTGCACATCCTAATGTCTACAGGCAATGCCAAATAGCATTCTCATCTGTTTTTAGTTGGGGCTGCTTCTATGTTGACTGGTTTTAATCTCACGTGCATATAATGCAGCAAACACAGAGCTCAGCGGGGAGGCCAGAGCTACGTTTCAGAGGGTTGAGGTGTTTTACAGAGAGCCTTGGATCTTATGCACTGATCTTTTCTGTGGAAATGGGAGGAAAAATGAATTATGCTTAACATTTGTACTAAGCTTTACTGAGGCAGTCAGGGGGGAAATGTTTCATTAACCTGAACTTTTCTCTGAAATCCCCTTCTGCCCCACTGAAGATAACCCAAATGTGATTTCAAAAGTACAGCAACCCATGATATATTTGATTCATCAGATGCTGTGTCCTGGGATTCAGTTGCTGACATTGACCTGGGAAAATTTAACAGCACTTCCGAGAACTCAATTTCTCTGACATGAGGGGAATACGTGAAGGGGACACTGGCTCTGCAGTCTTGTCTAACGTTAGTCTTGCTCCTATTCCTTGGTTTTCTCTTAATATTAAACATAATCACATTTTCATTTGGAAAATGACTAATGCTAAGAAGCAAAAAGCAACTTTAATTTCTTTTGGTTTCGATGCAATGTTATTGGAACTCAATAAAGCGAGCTGCTGCTTGGCTAGGATGTGTGCTTCGGTTCGTTTACTCTTCTGCATGGTCGTGCATGGTTGGTTTTGCAAGAGTTTTCTAATACTTAACTCTGAGACTTGATTGGGAATTAAGTTGTGCTGTGCTGTCTTTAATTGTTAACCCCTCACCTTTTAGCTTTCGGATTTCCACATGTGCCGTGGAGATGAATGTTCTGCACTTTCACATGTTTGTCATACAAAAGTCCCGTTAGGTGCCGTGTTGTGGCTGCAGCTGTTTAGCTGTAAAGCCAGAAACCAAATAACACATTTTGCCTGTGGAAAGTATTTTATGTTTTCCAGGGAGAGGCTCCAACACAGAGGGGAGCTTGGGGAAAATCCTGATGCCCCATAACAAAGGAGACAGAGTTTTTCCTGGGTCTGGCACGGTCTGTTGGACTTTGCCGTTAGGGAGAAATCTTCACCTTGGCTTTCCACAGGCAGGGCCAGAGGCTGCATAAGCCTTGAATCCCACTTTCCTTCCCAGTTCTTTGGAAGGACCAGAAGGGAACCTGCCTTCCCCAGAGCCCACTGCTCGTGTTTTACAGGTTGGGGGTGTGAAACCAATAAGGTAGCCCCTGGTGTGGGAAGATCTCAGTTGCTTGGCTCTGTCTCCATGTTCTTGCTGCCCCCTTCCCTGATCCTTGCCGCTTGGTAAGTGACGGCTGCTGCTGCTGCTGCTTGTCAAAGTCCCTGCAGTGATGGACAAGTGAAATACTAAAGCATGAACACTGAGTTAATAGGAGTTCAGAGAAGTGGCTGAAGGACATTGATCTCTCAATGGTTTTAAATGCAGTTCTAGGTTTACTGAGGCTAAATCCACCCTAGTTTCAAGAGGACTAGGTCTGCTTTTGTGAGACTCCGCTTCCTGACCACCAAATGCTATCCCGCACTGCTTTGTTTCCCTGGCTGCTCTGGCCACCTTTCTGACTCCTGTCTTGGGCTGTGATGCCTTGAAGCAACTTCCAGCTTTAAGAAGTGTTACAAAGCTGATTTTTTTCCTTCCCTTTTACTTACATGTTCCAGAAATACTAACACTTCTTGGGAGGAACAGATGTGCATCTTCTCTTAAAATTCCAGACACTGATGCTTAATGCTGCCCTGTCAGATATCTCACAGGAAGGCAGCAAGAGCTGAAAGCACTGTATTAGGTTGGTTCGTGGTGCAGTTGCCCAGCAGATGGCTGTCTGGGGCTGTCAGCACGATGGACAAACCGGGTCCAAAGGGAAGACCAGCAGCAGGGAAGCCAGCGCAGCTGCTGGCCACTGCATCCGTCTGTGGCAGCTGCAGCTTTCCGAGTTGGGCTGGAGAAGTTGTGGGTCTCTGTCAGGACAGAGCGGCAGCTGGAAGGGGGGAGCCCCTTCTGGACATCTGTGCTGCTGAGGAGCACTGTCATCCTCCGTGCCTGGTGCCAAGCTGTGGTCAGTGCTCCCTCTTGTCCTGGTCTAATGAGTCTGGAGTGCTGCAGGCTGCAAAAACCACTGAATTCTTGGAAACCAAACCGGAGGCAAGCAATGCCCTGGCTTCAGCAGCTGAGGATAAGAGCATGGCTCCTCCATGAGGGCATCAAGGAGCCTTCTTCTCGGTCTGGCCTCTTGCTTGATGCCCCAGCACCTTGGCTGTGCTGTCACCACCTCTGTCTGCGGCCTTAGGCTGCATCTGCTCTGAAAGACTGAGGTTCCATACACTCTGCAACACTTGAGCTGTTACTCGTAACTGTAAACTACCTCCTGCCAAACTCTCCTTTTTTATAGGTTGGGTTTTTTTTAAAGCATTTCAGATCCTTTTTCCAATTTAATTTATCCCAATTATATCCTCCCTAATCTGAAGCTTTTGCGGAGCTTTGCACTGTGCATGATAAAATTCTGCCTGTTTGTCACGCCTGATTTCATTCGGTGCTTTTAAATAAGCAAAATGTGGAGGAAGGAAATCAGGAATGAGGGGCTGCTTTCCAAAAACAGTGGTGGGAGGAGAGGAGCTTTGGGAATGCTGATCAGACACATCTGCTTGTTCAAAAACTGAAACCCAGGCACCCTGGAAATATTTAAAAAGCTGCTCACATCTCTCAAAATTTGCCAAATCCTTGCCCCCTGATGTGTGCAGCCTCAGGGCAAGAGAGGGATTTTAACATTGGTACAGTTTCCTGCACACTGAGGGCTCGCTCTCGCTTTCAGAAGCCCAGATTTGCATTCAAATGTTATTTTCTAGTTGCCCAGCTTCTTGTGGGCATCGAGGTAGCAGATACAAGGTTAGTGGTGCACAGCAGCAGGAGGTAAGCTGGGTCTCCGTACCAGCAAAGGAGATATCGATGACATTTGTCTTTACACTCCTTGTGCTGGTAGTGTATGTTTTTGCTGTATCAAAATCAGCCTAAAGTTCCACAAAATCCTTGTGCTGTGCATCTGCCTGGCCCATCCTGCTTTGATGCAAGGGATTTTTCCAGTGGTGATTCAGTGCCTGGAAGTATTCCAGAAGTAATCCATGGTACATTGATCTTCCATGCCTGCATTTCAGATCTTCCACGCTTGCATTTCCCTGCCTGCTGAGTGCAAAGTGGCATTTGTGTACACTCAGCGTTGCCGTATTGACAGCAAGGTCCTTGGAATACCCCTGGCAAGCCAGTCTTGATCAAATTTGAGTAATTAAAGGAAGCTGCCTGTGGGAGCATTACTACAGACTCTCCAGTTCGGAAAGGATGTTGCATGGTAGATCTTACAGATGGTGAGTCATGTGAAGAAGGTGCATTTACTCGTATTTCTAACAGTACCAGACACACAGGGTGTCCGGTGAGGCTATTAAGCAATATTTAAAATTAAAATACTTTTTATATATTAAGTACAATTAAGCTACATAGGTCATTGCCACAGAATGCGAAGTGCTTTAAAAAAAAAATCAGGGAAGAACGGTTCACCAAGAACTACTGAAAACTGATATGGCTACAAAATCTTGCACAAGAAGTTCCCGAATTGCAGGTTGATAGGAACTGAGAGACTGCTGGGGAAGTCGCACCGGGTGCTTTATTTCTTGTGTTCTTTCTCTAAGCACCTGCTTGCAGCCCCTGGGCAGGAACACACCCCACACACGCAGCGTGGGATGGTTCTCAGCACGATGCTGTTTCCAGCCCTAATGTGTGACCCTGCTGCGTGCTTGTACAGGCCACAGACAAAACCGCCTGCTGGGCCGGTGGCACGAAGCCATGCACACTGCGGCACCCTGCTGTGCCATTGGATGTGCTCTGGACCCAAGGGCTTCAATTGCTGCTTGTCTGGGCCTGTTTGGAAATAGGCCCTGGCAGCTGTTTGCTGGGGACTTTTGCTTCTGACCCAGAGGATGGCAGGGAGACGGGGGCTTCCCGCAGGGAAGGGCTGAACTTCCTGCCTCTTGCCCACTCTCCGGATGCATTTCGGATGATTCAACGGCGTGCGGCTGTGCTCATTCATCCCATCGGGCTGACGGCCTGCTCAGCAGCCGTGGATGTGACCCTGGTTTACGCCACGCTTTGTTTTTCTGTTCAGCAGCCCTGCTCTGAGAAAGCCGTGCGGTGAAGGAGAGGGAAGGGGCTGCCTGATGCTGGGCACCTGCAATGGAAAATAATTTCTAATTCAGGGAGATTTGTGTATAAAATTGAGGACGTTTTCCGTTACGTCAATGTGTTAGAATAGTTCTGCAAGTGTATCTCAAACCTGGTAAAAATGTAAACCTTAAGCAGAGTTTGGACAGGATTTTTACTACCATATGTCTGAATCCAGACACTTTAAGCTCAGACAGTTCAGTTATTCAGTTCAGACTGTTCAGTTTAAGCAGTTTACAACACACAGGTTCTCCCCGGGCTATAAAGATCAGTATCGAGGTTACAGCACTAGGCTATAGATAAGCTTCACTTCCCTTTGCAGGCGACGGTTCGAGTGGAGATTTGCTGAGGTTTGTGACACTGTGGCTAACCCTCAGCATGGGCAATGTTTATCCATGCAAGGAGCTGAATTTCTGTCTTCCTCGTCCCAGACCCAATCTCAGGCTTCTCCAGCAGCGCTGTGGCCACTCTGATCTGAGAGAAGCTGCATACAAACTCTGGATCCCAAAGTAAATTTTGAGCTGCCTGGTTATGGATTGCCTGATGTTGAAAGCATATCCTAGCAGCCACATTTCTTCTTGGTACTATTTCCTAATACTGTTTCCTAATAGTTATTTATTGCTGGCAGCTGCTTGCTCCTTCCTCTCTCCACTTATACCATAAAAATATTTCTAAACTGTGTTTTAGCCTTGGATGTTTGTCCTGGTAGACTGAAGGCAAGGAAATCAATTCTCCGTCTCTTCACATCTTTAATCTCTACGCAGATTTCAACTGAAATGCTGAAAAGGTGTAAAATTACCATGAGTCCTCCTGCTTGGGCTAAGCCCATGCGATACAGAAAAGCTCCTGACTGCCTGCACAGACAAATCCTAAAAAAACACTTCCCTTGAAATATAATCCTGACACTCATCCCCCCGCTCCCTCCCTGCTCACCCTTGACTCCCTATCAATCACTGCCAGGCAATTATCTGCTTCGTTCACTGCCTCCTGGCCGGAGCCAAAGTTCAGGGCCTGGCAGGGGATGGCAGGAGATCACTCAGCGGAGGGAACTCGCTGTCCTCCCAGCCCGAACACCCATTTCCCGGCAGCCGCAGGCGCGCTAGGCCGCAGCACGGCGAGCGTGGTTGAACCCTGGCTCTGGCAGCCGAGGCCTCTCATGGAAAGGAGCCTGGAGCTGTGGCGGGTAGGGGGTAGGAGCAAGGTCCAGGTGTGGGAAGCTGGGCTGTCCCACATCCCCCCTGTTCCTGTCCAGCAAAAGCCGCATCAGGATGGCAAAGTTCAATTTCTGGTGGTGGTTCTGCTCCTGCCAGGGGCGTCATGGGTGATGGCACCAATGTGAAATGTCCGTCTCTCCCAAGATGAGCAATTCCTTGTGACATGGACAAGTTCTCTCGTGTGCTGATGAGAAAAATGCTGGGTTTTTCCCCATTTTCCTCCCAGCTAAGAGGATGAAGCACCCCTCTGCCCCACACATCATCACAGAGTCACTCCTGGCATTTGCAGACCAAAGCCTGTTCTTCCAGGATAATCTGTCCACCCGCATTTTCCAACACTACAGTCTGGAGACATTTATTTAAGCAAGCTGCAAATAAAAGGAAAATTTATCCTTTTATTTTTTGTTTCCTCATCAACTAGGATTTATTACGGCTAGGATTACTCTTTCTGGAAGACACAAAACCATGCTGTGTCACCAAGAACTGCCTTAATCAGACCAGGGATCTCTCAGCCCAAAACTCTGCCCCCAGTGAGGAGAAGCAGAGGCACAAAGCACCCATCCAGCTGTAATCCACCGGGTAAAGCGGAAAATGAGATTTACAGGGCTGGAGACTCTGTCTGCACCTTCACATTTAAGAGCCCTAGACTAATTTTTCTGTATAATCACCTTTTGGACACCTTCCTGCTCTTGGCCTCTGCAATACCCGGTGGCAGTGAGCGGCACTCTGTAATTACGCGCTGTTTAAGATTTGTTTTATGTTGGCAGAATGATGATTTCACTGGTGTTGCTTAAACCTTGTCTTGTGAGAAATGGTAACAGATTGTTTCCCCTTCATCTGTTCTGCAATAATTCATGACTTTCTGGGCCCTTCTCCTTTGGGTCCTTTTCCAAGCTGATGATTTATTTAACCTCTCCTTGTACAAAGCCACAATCCTTCTTTCCCTCTTTTTTGTATTTCTTCTAGTTCTACATACTATTTTTGATGAAAAGTGTATTCTAGGTCATCGTTTCTACACAGCCACTTTGATATTTTTTATTTTATTATCTATTATTTTCCCCTGGGCACTGGCACAGTCGATTAATTAAAATTTATATTGATTTCTAAATATGCTGATAAGTTTCTTTATTGAGTAGTTGACTAATATTCTGTCTTCTATAGGTTCCTCTATGATTAAAACCCTCTGCTCCATCATTTCTGATTCATTTGAATTATCTGGGGGAAAAAAACAACCCAAAATCTCTTACTAAATTCACAGGGCATTCTTTGCTGAAGGTGGTGTATACATTGGGAAATGATGGGGTTTTAATTTAATCCACATAGCCTAGCAACATTTAACCATCAATAAACAAGTACTGGTTTTCTGAGCAAAAGACTGCCTGCCCCTTTCTTTATCCTGAAACCCATTGGTAGTAATGGTAATACTGACAACGCCCAGCCCACTGCACTTAGGGAGTCATCTTCTGACTTCATGTCCCTTCCAGTCACACTTCAGCGCAATAACAGTGAGATCTTGAAGTGAGGTATCCATGGAGGATGCTAATCTTGAATTTTGTGATTAGTTTTAGTTGTTAAAGGAGCTGCTTATCCTATTAGTCATACGGCCGTTCTAGAGTGTCTGAAATGCGATTGCTAGGAAACTTGAAATCTGTTCAACGTTTGCTCACAAGTATTTTCCGAAGGATGATCTTCGGCAGCTGTGTGTCACTGCTGAAATTCGCCACAACTCAACTCTGAAAGGGAGGATCTTCTCAAAATCTTTGGTTTCCTGGAACGTTTTTGTTGAGGAATGTCAGGGCTCACTGCAGCGCCAACCTCACCTGGTGATGAAAATGGGAAATCCAACTCCATGCTGTACACAGACACCTTCAACTGGACACCAACCGTGGGGCTCATCAGCTTGTAGACCTGCAGAACATACGGCCAAAAGTCATCACTGAGCAACCCCAGCCCCAAGGCAGCTTTACCTGAGCTCTGTCTGCGTCATTTAACCACGGAGGGGATGAGGAGGAAGGTTCACCCGGAGGGGACTCTGCCCACAGGTCCTGCCCAGCCCTTCAGAGCCTTTTCTGTATCCAATGACCACAGAAACCTCTTGGTGATGTGATGCAGCACTATGAGCGACTGCAAGGCCTTCACGGGTCCTCCCTGGCCTCTGTCCAGGCCCTGCAAAGCCCCCCTGATCTCGGTTTGTTTAAACCCAGTTAACAGATCACAGCTTGTGCGGGCAGCGATGTGAGCATTTTGGGATTCAGCAGTGACATCCAGCTCTGGCAGAACACAGTGCTTTCTAAGACACCATAAAAGGCTACGAGAGAACAAGGGGAAAAAGGAAAAAGAGACTCATTTTCACATGTACGTGCGCTGCACATAGGATGCAAACCCAAGCATCTTTCAAGGAATTTCAAACACTTGGTATAATCCAGCTAGGAAGGGATAATAGCTGTGCTTTTGCTAGGTTTTACATTTGGGTTTTTTCTTGTTTTCCTCTGGGATGTCTTCTCTTGCTATTCTTTGTACATTTAATATAAGAGTTGCTAAACTGTTCCATGTAGGTTTGGGTTTTTTTGTTTTACTTTGGAGTATGTCAAGGATAAAGGCTTTTCTTAATAAGTAAACAACACAAGTAGTACGCATTTTGCAACAATATGTAACTGTCCTACTGAAAACACTGGTGCTTCTGAATTCCTCTATATTAAACCCAATGGTTCTTACCACTTGATTTTCATTTTCATAAGATACCAGATTTTTTTTGGTCATATGCTCTGAAATTCAACTTATATTAATTTTAAATAGATATTTTTTGAAACATTCTGATCTTAAGAATTTATTTACCATTTAATGCTTGACTTATACTCGATTATCCTTTTTTTTTCCTCAAGACCTTCTTTGCCCTAAATATTGCTTAAGTGACTTCTTTTCATAAATAAATAAACAGGTTTCCATTTACTGAGAGCGTGGAGCAGTCTTCCTTAATTCCTCTAACTTGTTCCAGTGACCAGAGTTCATTTCCAAAGGAGCATTCCCTGAGACTTCATGTGGTGATCAAATATGGCTTCTAAGGTTTGCTCATGATTTTCCTCCCGTTCCAGTGGCTCTTGCCTAATCGCTTTCAATACGAATTTAGAGATGAATGAGAAATCTCTTTTTCCATATGTAAGTAAAATATAATCTCATTTCCCTGAGGGCAGCTCTTCTCAGCAGCCTGGGAGCCTGAATTGCTGATACAGAAAGTGCTCACTGCCTTCTCTATTTTACCTTCTCCTTTTTACCTTCTCCTTTGGATCTTTTTCATAAAAAATACATACTAGCCAAAATTCCAACCAGAATTTAACCTTTCCCAAAGTACTGGCCTATTTAAAAGTGCATTTTAAACTATTTGCATTTTCAACTATTTCAGACTGTGAGCAGAAGCTGAACGCTGTGACAGGGATAACTAGGCAAGCAACTGCACCCTTTAATCCAAGATCCCATCACTGTGAGCACCCCTGAAGCTCTCCAGGAGGATCCTTTCCACGTTATGTGACCTCCTCTTTCCTGAGCTCATCATCTCTCTATTTTTCCACAGTGGGAACAGGCTCTTCCCAAATAAATCAACCTTTCTGCAGCTTTTTCTTTCTAAGCACCAGCACAGTTCATACCCACTGACTCTCAAAAAAATCCTCCCGTCTAATCTTTTGGTTATTCAAATCCTCTGTTTTAGCTGCACTTTTGATACTGCAAGAACATTTCCCATTCTTTTGCCCTTTTTTTCCCGTTCACTTTCCACCCCTATTGAGTTTCTCGTTTGCCATGCCTTTTTTTCAGCAGCTAATTACTGGCTTCCCTGGACTATTCGTGTGTCTGAGACTTGGATTTTGATCTCGAGCAACTGGAATGCATTTCCCCCTTGTTTAAAGCCTCTCTGTAGGTTAAAAAAATAATCTGCAAACTGAGAGAAGAATCAGCATTTTTCTGTAACAGATTTCTCTCCTTTTGAGCACTGCTTTGATTTCTTTTACAGTTTGGCAGCAAGGTCTTGAGAAAATAGCTCCTCATTGCATTTGAGATAAACTATCTTTTTCATAATTTAATCTCTCTACCACTAAGTGGAAAAAAAAACCAATTCCCCATGAGTCTCTGTGCCTGTTCCGTAGCCTAGGAAGCAGCAATGGCACTCACACTGTCAGCTCAGATTAAACAACTTTGCAATTAATGGTTTCTCTTTGATGTGGTTGAACACCATCCCTTGCCATCAGCTCCCTGACCACCTCCCCATGCCACCCACCCAAGCCCTCATTCTGTGAGGGGACTCATTCTTCTTTGCCCCTTCCAGTCCTTTCCTGGCTTTGCTGTTATGGATTCATTTCAGCCTCAGGCCAACCAAATTTGCAAGCTTGAAACACCTTTTTCCAAGGAGACATTTTCAATGTTTCAGAATTCTTTGGCAGCAAATCTTCCATAACCCTGTGCTGAGCTTTAAAGGGGTTGATAAGTTTAGAGTGTAAATGAAGTGAGTTTACCTTGCAATACAAAGCTAAACAGAAAATAAACAGCTAAAATAGCTAAATAGAAAAAAAAAATGTCTATTTCTGAGCCAGGCCTAATTTTGATGCTGCATCCTCAAATCTAGTATCTGCATAAGGTTTATATTTTCAGATAAGGAGAAACCAGCCAGCTATTGAGGGGAAAACCAAGAGGAAACGCGGTGCTTCCAGCTTTGACCAGGTGTTGGTATCGCAGTGCTGTTTGTGATGGCCACGTTCCTTCGTGCAGGAGGCTGTGAAGCCGTTGTCAAATGGAAACTGCAGAGTGATGGGGGCAGAGGCACTTCTGATCCGCTCTGGGATGCGCTCCACTGCCAGAAAACACTACCTTCCCACTCGCCTTCATCTCGGAGAGTTCAAATGCTCAGAGGCGGGGAGGAGATTGAGTGAGACAGGCCATAATTACAGTCTGCTTTCTCGTATCATTAAATATGAACAAAGGAACAACTGCGGTGCATATCCCCTGCACCGAGATCCTCCAGCAAACGTGCACCAAGCCCAGCTTCACCAGAAACCTGCCCGTTTCATCGCAAGCCCATGTTCTGCGCATTGAAGACTGCTCAGGGTGACAAGGGAAATAAACTCCACAAAATCTGAAGAAGGACCTGACTGAGCTCAGCCAGACAGGGGCTTGATGAATAATTCAAAATAATGCTTTGAACACTAAGTGGTCGTTCAGGTTTCTCTAAGCCGTGGTATAAATCTAGGTTGAATCTTTTCCAACAGGTTTCTGTCAGCTGTGACTCAGAAAAAGCAGTCACCTTTAAGGGATGTGAAGAAAGAGGGGAAACAGGGTTTTTTCCTGCATGTTGCAGTCTGAATTTGAGAATATGGTGAAACACGGCAGATGAACACCTTCAATAGGAGCGACTGTGCGATACCGTGCTGGTCTCTACACCTGCTATGCCCCTCCAAAAAACAGTGGAAAATGGTGACAGGGGACAACGCTGGCAAAACGACTGCAGACAGACACGGCTGAAGATGGGCTGTAAAGGAGAAGATGGAGAAGATAAGAAATGTGTTTGATGCAGGGGAGGAGAAGGAACACTGAGAAGTTCAGAGCAAGGCAGAAATGATGAGCCAGGAAAGTGGCAGAGTTTATTCTGGATAAACAAGATTGCATCCACAGAAGCCAGAAAAAGAGCTGGTGTGGCTGAGCCTCAGCACAAAGGAGGGACTGGATGTGCGATTCGGCTGGGAGAGGGTAAGGAAAGGCTGCATCTTTCCTAGATGTAAAAGGAAAATGTGACTCCCAAGGCTACTGATGCAATTGCCAGAGTCATTGAGAAAAACAAGCAAGAGGTCAGGGAAAGCAGCATCCTTTCAAGGCTAAATGATGCAAACCCACACACTCTTGAGAAATGTTTCTCACAGTTCAGGAATCCTTTGTAAACGCAGTTACCCATAGCTTTCATTGTGAGAAGAAAGACAGCTAATGTCTTGTGGAAAATGCACAGAGAATGGTGCAGAGACAGTAAGGCAAATATCAGAAATACAAGGATAAATCAAGCAGTAGAGCTGTAGTTCTGAGTACAGACAATGTTTACTTAAAACCAGATATGTTAACATCATTGAGGCATAGCACTGCAGTGCATGGCAACGTCTCCAGAGGCAAAAAGTAACACAAAACCCCCCAAAGCAGGCTCTGCTCTTCTCAAGACTCAGTGTAAGGCTTAAAAAAAAGCAAAGCACAGCCAGCAGAAAAAACAGGACACACAGGCTTGTGTTCGAGAGACGCTATTTATTCAAGGGCTCATTACAGTAGGCAAGAGCCTTCTTAATCCAACAGTCTAGAGGGAGAAAAGATTCCTACAATGAAAATGGACAAGTGGTAAGGAAATTACCTATCTTCTTGTGCAAATTCTTCTGTCCTTTACCATCTTCCTGCTTCTCCAATGCCTCTTCAAGTGCTGTGGATAACTGACGGCCATGCGTCAAACTTTGAGCCCCTTCGTCTCACCAGCAGTTACGCAGATGGCTCCAATGAAGCCCACGAAATGCGTCTGGTGCAGATTTCCATGAACACCGTCGTGATAAAGGGTCTATGGGCTCTTGAAAACTCATCAGTGTTTTTCCATGGGTCAGGTCTGGTTGCCTGCCCTCCTGCAGGCACAGAAATGGGAGGCTCTGTGCCTCACAATATTAACACAGACATTTGCCAGTGTAAATTGTTCTTAATCCGCTGCCTACATGATGCTGTGTGCTGTGTGTGACTGCAGCACTGGACTACACTGAGATCAACGTATGAGATTACCTCCATTCATAGATGCGTCGTACAACAGAAGACAGTTATTTCTGATGTTGCAGTATATATGCAGATCCTGATTGTTGAAACCAAAAACAGGGGCCTCAACACTTGCTCCCTTCAGCTGACCCCCTCCTGCTGATGTTGTCTTCCCTATCGTTTTATTTTAATCTCCTTTTGGCAGTGACCTTCTCTCACTGCCTTTAAAAGCCACGCACACCAGTCACCCTCTCCTTACCCAGACCCAGGCTGTGAGGGCCTGGTCCTACGCTCACAAATTCACCTACCTCTGCTCATTCATACAGCCCAAAGGCCAGGGCTGCCCTGCTCTTTTGGGGGTGGCTGCTTTGAGACAATGTGATGTACCTGCGTCTGCCCGCCCGATGTCGCCGAGGCAACGCGGTCCCCAGGGGAGTGGGATGTGTTGCCATAGCAACGCGATGCTCTCGGCTGCAGTCGCTGCCTCTTTCCATTGACACCACAGAGGGAGGATTTGGGCTTGCTGGGAGCACTGAGTCCTACCGAGGATGGAAAGTTGGGGTGCCTGAAGGATTGTGGCAAGGACAGATAGAAATGTATATTTGTAACCCTAATTACAAAGCAGTTTTGTATTAAAAGCTCTGCTTTGCCAGTGCCCGCACCAATGCACTGCTCTGAATGAAATTATTTATGTCACATTCCTTTATTGCTCATGATCACATGTTTTGCTTTATAGTTAAACTATGAATAATCTAAGCAGAACACATCTTAATGGTGCTTTTTTCACTCCTATTCTGGAGGTATTGATTCAGCAGGTTCTTTCAACACAGATTCTCTGACAGTTGGGCTAATGTAATGAATATTTTTAAATAACAGAACAGTGAAAGGAGAAAGAGGGAAAATATTTGACTGTTCATAGAAACTGATGACAGCTCCTTTTCCAGAAAGTACGGGAAATATTGTATCACCCTCCTCTGACCTTCACAGAAAACGTTCAGGGCTGTTCTAGCTCTTTTTCAGCAGAAGTTTCCTATTGCTCCAAGGCAAAGATTTATTATTTGCACATTAGTGTTTTCCACTAGCCAGCAAGGGCAGGACCCCGTTGTGTTGGATATCACCAAACCAAGAGAGGGCTCTTCTAGAGCTTAGGAGATACGGAAGAAAGGCTGGAAGGGGATGGATTGGAAAAGCACTGTCAAGAAATGCTGGTGTCCATGAGCCCCTTGGAGCCACCGAGTCAGTGCCAGTGCACGTCCTTGGAGCGGTCCTGCTGTCCTGAAGCTGTAACATATAAACATTAGGGCAACAAATCTTGTTAATCTTTCAGAACATAATTTATTTGAAATAATTACCTTTGAAAACAGATTCTAACAATGGAAATGCTCAAAATGTGAGCCTACAGAGAGCCTTCAGAGCAGGGAAGGACTTTTCCACATCAGCCTAGGACCAAGCATGGTGGGGCTGTGATTCTGGTGCAGCTCCTGCGTGCCCTACCCCAGCATAAGCACTTCAGGCTGACCAAAGGAGCACGAGGAAGTGCTGCGAAGGTGGGGCTGCTTACAGAGCAAAGTGCATGGTAACGATGTGATTAATTGCTCACTGCCGCCAGCCAAAATTTTGCAAAAGCAAAATAGCAAATGCTTTTGTAAAAACCTGGAGTTTCTACAATAGGAATAAATCAATACGAAAATAACTCGTCATCATTGTAAAAATAACGACAGTTCTTTATTAAATAGCTTTTAGTGTTATAATGAAGTGTAATAAAGAGATTTATATCATTGAAAGAGACTCTAGCTTAATTAAAGGAAATCAGAATAACGCCTGACTACAGAGGTACAATGCTTCATAAAATCTGTCTTGAATATTTACTGTTTCACAATTGCTTGCATGCTCTGAGGAAAGAGAACAGAGATTGAGAGTATTTGACAGGTTTTTAACAGGATAACTTAAAAAAAGGATCATGTTTTTGAACTGCAAGGCATTAAAAGGGTTTTTGGGACCATTCAGAACACAGATATCTGCAGATGTCACTGATATCACAAAATGTTGTGTAGGGAGATTCCTGCGTTTTCACCATCAGTCTCACTCCCGGGCTGACCTGGTGTTATCATTCAAATTCCTATGCATGGACAAAAACTCCAAAGATTTAGGAAAAAAGCATTGCCAGCAGGGCTGTGCGGGATCTGGGCTCTTTCTGCGCGGACACTAGATGTCAACGGAGAGACGCCTCAAACCAGCTGCAACAAAGGCTGTGCCCCTGCAGTCTCTAAAACCAGATTCTTCTTCTCCTCTTTTTTTCTAATGCAACTCTTTTTGGCTGATAGCCTTGGGAATTAGAGTCACAAAAACCCTCAGGGGAGGCACTGTACGCGCAACACCCATCCAATTAATTTCTGATACAGCTGTGATTTAAGTCGCAGTTGAAGGCGGTGAGCGTTTTTCAGCCCTACAAAACAAGGAGTCCTTTGCTGAGACTGGCAATGAGGGATCCCACCGTGGTGAGGTGACTCAGTAATCCCGGGGGGACCATCTGTGTCCTTTAACACAGACATCCAAGCTGCAGGCAAACACCAAATACTTGCATAAAACTTAAGAACCTAAACCAAGTTGGAAAAAATAGCCTAGGATTCAGAGGTTTCACGTCCCCGTTATCCTCCCCAGAGATCCATAATCCTCTATCAACATTTTTAGGATGAATGCTAGAGTACAGCATGTGAAGAATGGCAGAAAAATGCAATTGGAACTGCTTACTGATTTTCTCTGAAAAGTGAAAACCGGTTAACTGAGCTGCGTGCTGTGCTGTACGTTTAATTAAAACAAGTGCTAACAGCTGTAGTAGAGCTCATAAAAGGGTTTTCACAGTAAAATATAAAATGTTGGGGATTTGTTGGATAAAGCTCATTTATGACCGTGGTAATTTACATTTAATACTGCAATTTTAGTACTGAGAATCAGTCAACACACTGTGCTGCGCTGAAAGGACGGGTAAGACGTGCCCCTCACACAGCATCCATCGTAGCATGGCATTTCTGTGCGTGGGGTGGATCTGCGGGCACCAAAGGGCAGGGACATAAACGCTGGGACTGGTGAAATGTGTTAATGGTTTGTTTCTTGCAGTTGCCATAAAACAAGGCCAAAGAGCAAAGATGCGGCGGCTCCCGACTTGGCAAGGGATCAAGTGCTGCAGGAGGAGGGAGAGACCTCAGAGGTGAAGTTTTGGGAACAGCGATGGTGATTTCACAAGAAGCTGGTAGAGATAGGTGATAAATGGGAAAATGCCAAGGTGGCTGCACGGCAGGTACATCGTTGATAACATCCAGTGAACGAAGGTGACAGCAGAAGATGTGAGAGCAGGAGCTGCAGCAGTGACCGAGCGCTCGGTGTCTGAAGGGTGGTGGCAGTTTGGCACCAAATTACGGAAACGCCGATAACCTGAACTGCCTCAGGTGGAAATGTGAGAAGACGGAGAGGGGAGGGACGAGTGTGTGCATACAGTAAAAGGCAATCCCAGATCTGCAAGAAAAGGCTCAAGGAAGAAATGAATTTCAGAGCTCTTTGCGGGATGCACCCCTTAGCTCCAACAAACTTCTGTTTGAACAGGGTCTACTGGAAAAGATGGATAGAAATTGATACTTCAGACTCAGATAAGTCTTTGAACAATGTAAAAACAGGTTAACGTGCTGTCTTCTCATGAAAAAAAGCAATCTAAAAACCTCTCATCTTTATTTGGTAGCAGTGCCTGCGTAGTGTAACCCCCACACAGCCTTTCCAGCAGGGGCAGGGCTACCTGGTGAGTGACTGGCTACCACAGGACATGCACAACGTCTGCTCACAGATGTAACTACTGACTCGCTAGTTTCAGATTTATCAACAAATGCAGCAAAATATCTTCCCAAGAATTATCTGAAATATGGTTGATGGGACTAAATGTAGTGGCAAAGTAACATATTTCAGCTGACACCAGTATTTAGATATATTTATTTGAAAGGATGATTTTTTCCTCCTGTGTTTGTACTAGTGATAGATAGTCCCGTATCATTTATTGAAATACACAATACTCAAACTACTCACTCTAAAAGCTAACAATATAAATATATACTGACTATTGCTTAATGGCTCATTAGAGTAGCAAAGCTTTGGTTTCTGAGGTTTAGTACTTTCCTAAGAAGAAAACCAAACAGAAGCAGAAGCAGTTTTACCATGTGCACTGCGTTGAAGGATCTCTGCATCCTGGTAGCTAAGCCCAGGAACACTCTGCCTTTTGTTAGAATGACTTCCCCTGCTAAAATGAAAACTCAGAAGTTTTGTGTACTTTATGCACAAAGTTATATGATGTATACACACATTTACAGAGACAGGAGCAAGAAGAAGGTAGAAAACCGAAAAACTCCAAAGTTTGAACATTAAACAGCAAATTTCAAACACAAAACTCAGCACATGTTTTTACAATGAGGGTGATCAACCATTGGAGAAACAGACCAAGAGAAGTGGGAAATTTTTGCTCTTTTTATGTCTTAACATGAAGACCTTCAGTTAATTATGATGTGGCAGCCAAAAAGCGCACTGCACTTGCAGGTTCAAAACAGGACGAGGGAGTCATCAACAGCATTTGAAAAAAGCATTTGGAAATGGGAAGAAACAGCCAGGGTTGTACCCTCTGACAGCACAACTGGAGGTGCTGGAGGACTGCACAGGGTCCAGGCTGCAGGCACCAGCCAGGCTGATGTCCCCTCCCCAACAAGACCTCCTGTCCTGCCTGAGACAGGAGACGGGGACAAACCCTGGTCATCGGCTTCAGTACACAGGGGGATGCTGAAATGTGATGTCCTGAGGTTTACAACATTTTGCAGAAGATTATCAAACAGTTCTGGTTGTCCTCAACTCTACGGCTCCGTGACATTGGATGGAGGGCCTTTAAAAACCTGCAGGGAACTGCAGTAATTACCAGGCAGAAAACACAGTGGCTAGAACTGACAGATCATTCAAAACGAAAGCAACCACTGACTTCCAAAGCCACTGCTGAATCGACTCCTCATCACTTCATGCTTTTTGTTCCAAAGGCACAAAACTCCACAACTCCACAGGGCAAGGGCAGGGCTTCACTGTGCAGAAGGCCCTGAGCTTGGTAGGGGGAATGGCTTTGGGATGTGCTCGACTTGAGGGGGTTGCTGGTGTGCCACACGCAAAAGCCACAGTCGTGGTGATTAACCCATCTTCCCTTCAACAAGAGATTGTGTTTTCTAATACCAACCATCAGAATATTTAGTGTTTTCTTGCATTATCCTTGTACTGCATTACTTGCAGCGAATTTGAGTGTAATTAATCCAAGATGTACGTATGTTTATATAGTGTCTGAGCTCTGGCTGGTGCTGACAGGTTTATGAGAAGTAAATTATTACTTGTTATAAAAAGATTTATTTTACTTTTGAAAGAGCCGGTCTGGAGGCTTAATCTGATTATTTTTCCCCAGTGCAACACTACACAGACTATTTTGCTTTTTGGCTTGCAGTGTCGCTGCTCCTGGTAGTAGGACAAGCACTGAAGCTCCACTGTGGTTTCACTGAGGGTGCATCGAAGTCACACAGCACCGGGTAGGACCACCAGAGCGAAGAGACCAACATTTGGGAGCACAGACACATGATAAACACGGGAACAGCTTTCAGATGCTAAGAAAGTATTAGGAGAAAAAGAAGATTCTGAAAAAAAAGGTCTATATTTTGATGGGAATACTGTGGGGACCAGTTTCACCAGTTGCACAAGTCTGTCCAGCTCCATACTGGGTGCTGGACATGCCATAAAGAAAGCGGAACGAAATTGGTCATGCTGCGTGAATTAAAAACATTATAAACGGGATCAAATTAAGGCTGCAAATGCATGCCCTAATTTCTTTGCTACCATTCTTTTAATGTGGATGCTTATGGACATGCCGTAAAGAAAGCGGAAAGAAATTGCATTGGTCATGCTGCATGAATTAAAAACATTATAAAAGGGATCAAATTAAGGCTGCAAATGCATGCCCTAATTTCTTTGCTACCATTCTTTTAATGTGGATGCTTATCATAGTAATAATTGTTTTAAAAGTTATGCAAATTTAAGGTGAAAAAAAGCCTATGATGAGCTGTATGTACGCACAGCAGGCAGTATTACAATTAACTTGATCATGGACAAGTGTCTCGCGTGTTATGTGCCATTACTTCTGATGCTACAGAATAAAAAGGCATATAAAGAAAAGGGATAAACCGTGGCGTAAACCAGCTGGAAAATGTGCTGCATTTGACCTTGGATGCTTTTTATTTTGTCCATTGACCTTCAGAAAGAAGCTCAACGGACCTCTGCTGTTTGCTTTCCGCTGGAGCTAATTAGTTACGTGTGGACATATAAATATCAGAAGGCTAACGCAATGTAGCTCTTCAGAGACTTAACAATATTTACTGCTAGCACATTTTTACATACAAATAGCCAGATTTATATCCACAGGCACAAATGTGAGGAAATTATCAACAAACGTTAAAAGCTAACACAAGAGCTGACTGATGCCAAACGCAGGCAACTGTCAGGTGCCTGCTGTTCTGCAAGGGACTGGGAAAGAAAAAGAAGCGTATTGCCTTGGAATTAGGCTTTTTATTCCTCTGCCCCTACTTGCCAATGCTTTTTATTAGTATTTTGGTGTTTTTTTTTAACTTTTGCAGCATTTTTTAAATTTAATTTTTACTTTTTAACCACCATTAATATCTTCAGCACCCAACTGGCAGAGGAAAGATCTCACCAGAAATCGGAATTTTGTGGGGGAACTAAACAAATACGGTTTTCTCATTGACCAAACCCATTTCCTTGTACCAGTTCTATCAGTAGTTAAAATACATCGAGTACTGAAATGTGCTCTTGCACGGTTTGAGACAATTTGTTATCAGATTGATAATACGGTGATAAATGTAAAGCAATCCCAATTATCTTTGCAGAAGAAGGGATGCAGCAATTGTCATGCTTGCTGTAGAAAAGAATAGAGAATTAAGAGAAACGGCCTCATACGAAATGTCCAGATAAACTGATGAGGTGTGGCAATCTAACACCTGTGCTTGTTTTTAATGTGTTCATTTTGTTTGGATGCAAGACATAATCTTACTCCGCATCAAAATACGGGAGCTGCGTTACAGGGAACACCTTTTACCAGAGAGGCTGGGTGCCACGAGATTGCCAATGAAGTCAGTACAAGCACTGCATGTGTTTTGGGGTGTTCTGGCACCTGCAGTTGTACCCCCCGTGCAACGGCGATGAACAGATTAGCTCTGCACGGGGGTGCGATGAGAACCATCTGGAGGAGCGAGGGGACCCTTTGGCACGCGAGCAACCAAACCCAAAACACACAACAAATTGCCTCAGCCAGTTCTGGGCTTCTAAGTGATTTTTTTAAAATCTGTTTTGAGTACAAGTTCATTTCTGCCCTTTTATTGTTGAAACAAAAGGATTAAATAAAAACATTTACTCTAACAACAAGCAGCGGCGTCACTAAGCCAACATCCCCGTTCCCCTCGCCTTTGTGTTTGCACAGGCCTGTGTTTTCTTTGGTACAAAGAATACAAGTGGAAATCTGAATAAAACACATTTAACAAAATACTGACAGGTATGGCCACAGCTCACACCCATAAGCAATCAATGAGATGTTTCACTTTTCTGCAGTTCCCCATCTTTAATGCTCTCGGGCAGTCGGTATTAAGCCGATCAAAGCCACTGCCACCGTTTCACAGACGCTGACATTGTGGCTTTATTCAGCTTTGACCAAAAGGTGCGCAGGCCTGCGCGCTTCCTCGCTTGTGCTCACTACTCTTAAGAACAATTCTTTAATGACTTAATTCTGACAATTAATGACTTAATTCTGACAGGGGTCGACCCTGACCCCTCTCCGCTGCCCCACTCCCGTCCCGTCCCTTCCCGCCACCCTCCCCCC